>NW_009918248.1:0-8245 GCF_000696875.1 Nestor notabilis | reverse complement strand
CAAACCATTCTATGATTTCATGATTCTATGGCTACAATTCACAGTATGTAATTTTTCTGCTAGGAAACATGGAGAGGAATAAAATGTTTGAAAATTAACAGCTGACTTCATCAATGCAATTATTTGATAATGTATGCACTGGTTAACAGGCAATCTCAGAATACAAGGAGCACTGGTCAATACTAAAAAGGAATATAAATTTAAGGGTAGAAAAATAACTCAAAAGCTCAGATTCAGCCTTCAAGGAAATAAAATAAGCTGGAAATATTACAGAAAGCAGATCTTGCTGAGGAATTTTATTCTACTGTCAACCCAGTTATGCTGCAACGGTTTGTTATTATCAAATCAGGAAATCCAAGTCTTCCTTTATGTGCAATTACTTTTTTTTCATATACTAGAAGGTACTGGGTTTTACATTTCTTCCTCCTTTTTTTGGTATTACTGATGTTTCTCTCCTGCTTACAGTATGTTGGAGCCACTAGCATTCATAAGACTGAATTTGGGCTTATTCTAAAGTAGCAACGAAATGGATATTTTCACAGCAGAGCAGGCAAAGTGGGTGCAAAGATTCTCAAATAATTACATCTTTTCCTAGAAAAAGTTTCAGAAAACTAAGATCAATCTTGAAATAATAACACCTATAATGAAACAGTAATTCTGAACATCTGGAATATTTCAGCTGTATATGTTTGTTTCTTACCATTCTAATGCCATTGCTGCAAGTTATTCTTAACTGAAAGTCAGGCAAGTTTTACACTCACTTAAGTTCTGTCCCAAAGTACACATTCAGAACTGCACATCAACAAAGGATGGAGCTCTGAGAGCTGTCCTTCAAGGCAGAAGTTTATTCCATTGCTGAATTTCATACAAGTTTGATCTTTCAAACTGCACAGCTACCTGTAAATCCCTCCCACCCCCCAATAAATCACAGACAAATTCCATCCAGAACATCTGATGCAGCATTTCAATACCCCAAGTAATGATAAATACTCAGATATGGAAAGGGGTAAAGACCAGTATGTGAATGGGAGGAGGCAGGATACAGATTTCAAAACCAGATTTAGAGCTCGAGATCCTTAGTAGGATCAGGTCAGAGACTGATGTCCGCTGGAAGAGACCTCAGGGTCTCTAGTCCAACATTTGCTTGAGTAGGGACTATCTAACACTTGAGCATGCCCACCCTACCAATAACCCTTGGCTGGCTGAACCTGGAAAGAAAAAATAAAATCAGTGACAGCACTTTACGTTGGAATAAGAATAGCATAGGAGACTTAGTGACCAGATAGGCTTCAATCTTCCTGAAGAGACTTTCTTGTTTGATAGCCTCTTTTGGAAAGTGTTTTTGCATTAATAATACATTCTCAGATACTGTGAAGCAATGCAACTTTCGCTGATTATACCAATAAAACATTCAGCACTTCTGGCTTTTCTTCATAATTCCTCCAAGTAACTACATTCAGTAAATTAACCTTACCTATTGAAGGCTGATGGCAGACAAAGCCGGTCTTAACCGGTTTGTCTAAACCACCAATGGAGTGGTAAAACACAAGCAGCAGCAGCAGAGCTCACACACACAGAAAAAAAGTTTTCAGAATTAGAAATGCTATTCCATACTTTCCTGATTTCTTGCTTTGCAAATGCTATTAAAAATAGCAAGTACAACGCCTTACTTCTGAAAGTACACATCCTAATGCATACACAGCCCTCCCTCAGCCACATGGCTCAAGGCACACCGCAGTATTGCTCCTGCACTCTATTGAGCGGCCATCATCTCAAGCCACAAGATCTCTGCTGAAACATGACGACACCATAAATAGTTTAATTCAGTCTGAAGAAAAAAGGCATAGCTTTTAATGTGTATCCTGCATAAGTATCAAATCATAAGGTTCATCCAAACCTGAGACCTGGGAGAGAAAACTCAATGAATTACCATGATGATTTGTAGTCCTATTGACTACAAAAATCACTTCAGAAAAGCAGGGATACAGGAGTATATAAAAAGGAAAAATCATTTTATCACTGACAGGAAAATAGTAAACTGTTTCTTCAATCATATTAGTATAACAGCAATATTAAAATCTTCATACTTTGAATGAAAGCATTAATTATTATGCCTATCAGGAATATTTTCCATTATCAAATTGCCTTTTACCATGCTAATAAACACCAAGCTTTGCATGTAAAAATTAGTCATGTTATCTCATTTATAGGTCAAACGACAGAGACTAAAATAGTTTCTGCAATTCTCCCTAAATAACTAGTTTATGCATATCAAGTTTTATGGCACATTAGAAATGAATGCAATTCAGACAGGATTTGAATAGCTGAGTAGATAAGAGTGGGAAAGATAAGAGCAGATAAGAAAAATCTTATGGCAAGCTAAGTCTTTTGAAAAAACCTGCTTAAAACTCAAGTTCCTCTTTTTAAGGACCCTGAACCCTAAATGAAGTAAGTGTGAAACAACTGTGTGCAGGTCATTACTCAAAGTATTCACAAATTATGCTTACAGTCACTATATATATATATAAATGGTACGTCAGAGGAGCTTAATGCTTAAAAAAAATAATTTTATATTACTCCAGCATTTCATTCAGGGTAAATGCAACTTCTACAGCTCCCACAGAACTTGGGGAAGTAGAGTGGAAGAATTTGTCTGCTTCTTGGTTATTTTAATAATAGCCAGATGACTAAGTCCTCCCATTTTTGTAACATTTAAGCCTAGGGTTCTCTTCCCCCTTTTGGTAACATTGTGGGTTTGTAGGTATGAAGGAATACGAGCGTGGTCACTTTCATTTCCCTCCTCATTATGAGGCCCATTAGAGCACAGATAATTTCAGGGGTACCTGTCTACTTTCCACAGCATCACATAGGCTCGGGTCATCCTCTTATCCAGAAGTTGCAGATGTCTACCTGCAGTATTTCAGCAGCCACCAGCTGATGGTTAATAAAGGTATAGGACCACTATCTGCTCTTCTAGGTGGCAGTACATAATCAAGGTTTGCTCATTTGCTAGTCCCACACAGCAACCTGAACTGTTACCACCTTTGAGCCCTCCCAGGACAGTCATATTTGTGTTTGTTTAATGTGATTTGTAATATAAGAGGAACAGATATTTCACTTGCTTTCTGAAACATATTAAAGAAAAGCATGCCTGTGGTGCTAGCTTAGTGCCTTACACTCCTTCCTCTTGCACCTTTCAGCAGAGATTGAGCCTGAGGCACAGGAACAAAGCAATTTTCACAGCACCCCACTCCAGACTCAGGGATAAGGTGTTAAGGTCAAGCAATCAAAGTATTTCTCTGCTAAACAGAAAAATGGTACCCATATGGAAATTCACAGCCAAGGGCACAGGAAGATACTAAAATGACGTGACCATTTGTTTACATCCCAAATATGCTTCCCTGTGTCAAACTTCAAGCAGTCAGTTTGAGAACTGTTGGCCTCAGTAAAATGTGCTGGATCTCACTGTGAAAGGCAGACAGCATGCAGCTACCTCCTCAATAGAAACTGAGCTGCTCAGAGAAGCATCTGAAAATCTTGACAGAGATGCAGATTTTTGCCCGAAAATGGACCAGTTTAACAGCAAAAGTATCCATGTCAGGACTTGGTTTCCACTACAAAGAAGAAACCAAGATGACTTGTATGACCCAGTCTTTACCAAAGCAATCTGTAGTACTTCAGCACATGCATTTAACAGGATGTGCTGCAGACCCACCTCTAACAAATACACGTGTCAGGAACATGCACAGTGAGGTAGCTTTTGAAATAAGCATCCCAAACAGCTTCAGGGCATGAGCTATAGCTGTGATCACTAAGATCTTCTCTTTGATCATTGAAGAAAGTCACAAAGGTGGGAACAGTGCATAGCAACATCCAGAACTGCATGTTCTCACTTGCTACCCTCTCACCTTGTCCACAAAGCCCATCTGCAATCATAGCATTCATCAGCTCTTGTTGGGTTTTGATTACAAGTTGTTCAAGGTGAAGATTCTGTCCTTTACAGGTATAGCACACAAACAGCTGCACAGAGAAAGCTGGCCCACAATGCTGGGTCTGGCTGAGGCAGCTTCAGAGCAGCCCTGGTGGAGAGGGATGGACCAAACCACCCTGACCATTCACATATCCACAAGATGCAAAGAGCTCAGACCTGTTTGCCAGTCTCAAGAAGGGCAACTCTGTACCCTAGGTAAACTGTATCCTACTGCTGCTTTACAGGCCTGAACATTGCATGTCTATGAACAGCAGCATTGTGGGGTTTTTCTGCAAAAGCAAAAAGCCTGTTCCCAGACTTTGTGACTGGAAAGAGAACATGACTCAGATTGCACTACTGTGGTAGCATCTGCCTGGGACAATCACTCCACAGAGATGTCCTCTGCAGACATCTCCCCAAAGCCCTACTGCTTTGGAACTCTCAAGTAGAAGAGCACTGAAAGGCCAGACTCCCCTGGCTTCCTTACCACAAAGCCTTCTGAGCGCATGGAGGCTGTTCCTGAGGGAAGACTCACTGCATGGAGGATGTCTCTCTAACCTGACACCACCGTCCAACAGGTCAGAACCATGGCTCAGAGGACTGACAAGAGCACCTCCAGAACGCAGTGGGGTAGCCAACAGTGTGCAGTGAAACCTCACCAGGGTCACTAGTGCTCACCACTGACCTGAACAGACACCACCAGGAACTGTCAGGGCCCTTGCAGAAGGGCCCAGCGGGCAGCATACCCCTTACCCCATGCAACATTGACACATAACATCCCCAGTCTCTATCTCAGACAAGATAAAAGTAGTAATGTGTCTTTTCTCTCTTACTGCCAGAAAGGGATTTCCCTGTGTCTACAGGACTACAGAAGAGAGTATAGCACCTTCAGAGGAAGGGAGCCCTCCCTGCAGCAAGGCTAGCCTGCAGTCCTTCTCTCCATCCAGAAGTCCAGGAATAGTTCCATACTGTGCAGCTTGACTCTTGCATGGCTGATTTCTTTCTCAGTCTCGGAGACTGAACATTGTTGTGTGACGTTCCTTCCCCTGCTGAGCATCTTTCTGACTGTGACTGAAGAATTTGGCAAATGACCAAGTATTCTTTAACCTCCACATTAACTATTGTTAGCTTTGGCAAAGCCCAGCTCCTGGGATGCCTGGCATGGTATTGCTTACTGCTGCAGCCTACAGGAACTGCTGTAGTGGCGAGATTCAGAGAACAGGGATCAGGTAGCAGATGCAAACCAGACTCCTCACCCAAAATGCTCTCCCTTCCTCCATTGCCTAATGGGCTTTGGGAGCAGCTACAACTTCTAAGCTTCTCACTGTTGGAAAAGGTTTAGACAGTGAATGTGCAGAACAGAATAAATACAAGAAGCTGTAAGTTAGATGAGGCCAAATGTTACTTTTAGACCATCAAGACATGTTGGTAGCATTGCAGATCCATAGTGCACTACAGTTATCTCTTCTCAGCTCCTAGAAGACAGAGAAGTTCATGTCTAGCCAGGTTTGACTTCTGGAAGGTGGCTGCACCACCACTTCCTCCACAGCACGCTCCAGGACCCTCTTGCTTGCACTCTTACTGTAACAGTCCTAACAGCCAAATCCTGCACCCCACTGCACAAAAACTAGGATATGGCCTTCTCCCCTCATTCACATGAATAAGTCCAACCAGTACAATCAGTTACAGCTGCTCTGAGCAGCACCAGAGATGGGTATTTAGCCCTTTTTTTAGAGGACTGCAGGCTTTGCAAAGCGTCAGCACCAGGCACATTCAGACAACCAAGTTGTCCTGGGATGGCAAATCCTAGGCAGAAACATCCACAGCAGTCACCAGAGACAGCTGAATTCAGGGACCAGAAGGTAGGTTTTCTTAAACAGACTTTATGTTGCTTAATATAGCACACACTTTTCCCCAGTGTCTGCATAATGCTGAGTTTGAAACGTTCTAAGATTTGCACTGAGGAAGACTAGAGCAGTGGGAGAAGGGTTGCAGGAGGAAGCATTTAAAAAGCAATGGATGACTTCAGAGAAACACTGTATACAAGGAGCAACCTCATAATACTGGACCTGCAACTGCATTACCTTACTAGGGACTCATATACGTTTTATTTTCATTACTAACCAGGCCTCTGCATTGCAAGTCCCCCTAGGATTAGTCATAAAAGCTGAAGATGCGAGAGATTTAGGCTGGCTCCTACCTTCCTTCTGGGGAGATGTCCTGTCTTGTGCCTCACTAATCACATAGACAAGATCTGTTAGATCTGTGCACCATAGGCCTTCTCATGCCACTCCAACACTAAAGGAGTTTCAAGAATCACTTCAGTTTCAAACCAACTGGATCTCTGCTGCGAGCAGACGACTTCTGTCTTCTCAGAGATGCCATTGAGATGCCAAAGTTGTTGTGCATTTCCTTTAAGGTCATCTCTACTTTGGACATGTCCCATTCTGGTGCCTTGATTTCTGCTGGGTTTGCTCTAAACAGACCTTTTTTCTGCATAGATAGAGGACACCCAGAGAGTATTTGTTCCCCATCTTTACCCCATAAAAGAAAATCTCTAGCAAGAGCAAACTGCTTTTTTTGTAAAGGAAAACAGAGTAGCAGCTCTTGGGGTTGTCTCACCCTCTGATAACCCTAACACCAAAGCCAAGAGCCTGGGAACATGGACTGCTGTGGAGCCCATCTTTGAAACTAATAAACCCAAGTACCAGTAGCCTAACAGGACATCTTGTTCAGCTGCTCATTGCGTAGTCAGTCAGCAACTGCATCATAACAGTTGCTGTTTGCACAAGGTAGGAGTAGGATGACCCCCTCTCAGGTGCTGCTTTTGCCACCAGCTAGCCAGGCACTTTTTATTTTATTGAGATGTTACCTTTCTGCTGCCTGCACAACTCCTCCAGCTACATGAGCTCCATCAGAAGTTCCACGGAGAGCCTTTCTCCTGCTTGTCTAGTGCATGACAAGGCACATCATATGTTAGATTAAAGTCATAATCTGTTTCACATCAAGACATGTACCAATAAGACATTCAAAAAGGTAAAGCTGTCCCATCTCAGGTTAACTGTGAAAACAGGGTGAATAGCCAAGAAAATAAAAATCAAGGCTAACATGACTGCTGCAAGCTTTCAGTCTAAGTCAAGTCTTAACAGAAACACTTTTTTAAAAGAGCTACTTACCTGTCCTCAAGCCCTGGCAATTCTATTGATCACTGCCCACAAGAAACTGTACTTTATAGGACATACTGCCTCCGTATGATTGAAATAGCTTCCTTCCTTAATCAGCATATAATCAGATATTCCCACACAGGAGAACTATAGCCCTGATTGACAAGATAGTTACAAAAATAAACCTGAGGTTTAAATATAGCTTGCTCGGCTCCCTGGAAGGTATGTAGTATTGTGTTATACAAGTCTACCATCATTTTCCTTGAATTAACACAGTCCATATTCTCCCACTGCCTTCATCTCTACCAATTAAACAGCTACCAGATTTGTGTTCTACAGGAGAGCTTATATCTAGGGTTAGGTGGGAATAGCAGCTAGCCTTTCCTCTGCATGAACTGACTTACCATCAATATTTCATTGGCCATTAACATGCACAGATTTTGAGTTCATGTACCAGTTGAATGCGTGATGTCTGATGCAATTGTAGAGGCAGATAGGTAAATAAATATGCAGGACTACATAACTATGTATGGAAACAAAATAGATATGCCAAACACGAAGGGATATATTTGGGTGAGGTATATGTCTCTTTGTATGCAAACACACGAGCTAGACTGGCAATATTTTATGATTTCCTCTTTCTAGGGTGGATAGTTCAATAGCACAATACTCACTGCATTTCTCCCAATCTATCAGGATGTTCTGATGTGTTAAATATGCAACGTAATGAGGGCAGAGCTCTATAGCCCTGTTGTTCTTGTTTCAGAAAAGAAATGATGTATTTTTTTAAAAACCATTCCAGTCATGAAATGTTTTTCATCTCTTACAAACCTCCCCGTTGCTGACTAAAACACACTGGACAGAGCTCATATTCATTATGCAAATCCTTAGCATTAAGAAAACAAATCACCAACTAACATCTGTCTCACCCTAAAGGAAAATAATTTAAAAAAAAAAAAAAACAGAAAAAAAAAAACCAACCCAAACCCACCCTTCCTTCCCCACACTCCACCACGCAGCTGACTGAATGTCCGCGCTGGAGCGGGTAGGAAAGCGCCTCCCCGAGCCCGCTTCCTCGCCGGTGCTGCAATGTACCCACCACAGCGGCGCG
>NW_009918247.1:0-2676 GCF_000696875.1 Nestor notabilis | reverse complement strand
AGAAAAAATGACTGCTATAGCTGAACCCAGGTCAATTATTGACACTCACAAAACTAAATAATATTACATAACTCATAATATTATTGGTCTCAGCATGAAGCAGTCAGATGATTGATATCTAGTAAGTCATTCACTGAAATTGACAAAATTTCCAGTCTGGAAATTCAAGTTAACTTGGAGGAACCAGACATCTTTCAATTCTTGTGGGCTAACACCATATTAAAAAAAAAGAAAAAAAAAAAAAAAAAGAAAAAATCCACAGCAATGGCACTAAAGATATTTGCTTCTTCTTTAAAATCAGAATAATAATAATTGTAGCAGCATAAGATACTGTGACTGTTTACATTACAGTGGCAGATTGAAAGGCTGTCACCAAAAGATGACAATCTCAGTTTTAAGTGCTGCATTACAGGCTAAGTGCCAGCTCTTACAGTTTAGATAAATACGGCAGAAGGAGGCTGGATTTACAGAATCATTTCCACTGAGTCTTAGAGGAAGTAAGACAAAATCCTTGGGGTTGGTTAAGTGCCTGCCTTTCTCTGACTTAGCTACTTGAATCTTTCGACTTGCTGTTCCCTAATTTGAAACTGGTCATTAAATTTCACCAGAAGTACTCTCCCCCTTGCACATCTTTTCAGCACAATATCAATACCTTCAGCTCAGTGGGACAGGGGACGAGATATTGTATGCAAAGCAGACTGAAAAAAGCAGTCTGACATCAGCCAGGCTACAAAATCAGGGAATAATTGAATAATTTAACATTTCTCTTCTAACTTATAAACTTCATATAATATTTATTAAAAACAAACAAACAAAACCAAACAACAACCAAAAAAAAAAACTAAAACAAAACCCAAACATCAAAATAAACCACCAAAACCAAAAAAACAAAAACCAAAACCAACAAAGCAAAATAAGAGAAAGGGTAAGAGTTAGGGTACATCAAATGACTTTTTAAGTTCTCCTACTAGACTGAATGCAAACATAAGCTTACTGTCTCTTAAAATACTGTGTCTTGAAAACAACCTCAGTGAAAAATAATATAAAATAAATACCCTTTTGGGTTTTCTGTCTTTTCTTCAAACAGAAGGCAGTGTACAGTCTATCTGCTTTATAAGAAAGTTTTATAGTTTGTTTACTGTACAAGACTTGCATAGAATTGCAGCACTATGCAGGCTAGTAGTAGGAAAGCGATGTGTATATATACACACCTGAAAGAATGGCATCATACTTTGTTTGTCTCCAGAATCATAATTAAGCTACCGAAGGAATGAAAGATTAAATTCACAATCTAATCATTGTCTCACAATTCTTTCATCAAAGATGCTGAGGGCAATTTTTGGTATGGACATTTAAAAATCAAGAACATGAATAAATATTTATACAAACAAATAAAAAATATTATTAGCCACTAGTTGTCTTCTATGCTCACTGGAAGTATAGTCAGGATTTTACCATTTGTAAATATGATGTTAACTTTTTGTGACTTTGATCAGTCAACATAATCTAATATAAATGTATGTCAGAAGAATGTGGTAAACTTCCCTAGGATCTTCTCCGTGCCTATGCTTATCCTTGCTTTCCATTCATCTGATAGGATAGGTTGGAATGCCAAAGGTTTGAATGCAATGGTTTTATGCTACCCATAAAATTTTAGATATCACAGTATGGAGGCTGCAGAGGCAGCTGAAGACTAAATGAATTCTAAAAGTGCCTGTGACATATTTTCTTCTTCTGTTCAAAAATATTTACTAGTGATAGCAGAATATAACTTATTTTGTTTGCTGGCCAAGCGAAAAACCCACTGAACTCGAACACTCCTGCAAAAGGAATAAAAAATTCTGTCAAGGGGATCAATGTCCTATCACTCCTCAAAAGGATTAAAGTTTTTAAGCACTCTGATAAAAAGAAAGTGAGCACAAAAGAGTGAAATCAATCCAGTTTTTACCTTTGGGCCACATGGAAATTCCCGAGTAACACACCTGACATCTTTGAACACAGATAGTTGAAAACTTGCCAGCATGTACTTTTTTCCCCCGCATTCCTTCAAATTTCTATCTTCCCCAGCCACACTTCCTCCCTGTCATACACACACACACAAGAGAATCAGAAATCCCATTTCATGCCTTGCTTCAACAAACCAGAGAGTTCTACAAACTATTGATTACAGTTAGATGTCGGTGTGACTCAAAGATCTATCTACAAGGAACTGTAGGATGCTTTGAAAGAATAGCCAGCTTAAGCCCCAACTGTTTCATTTTTCTGCTGATTCACAAGAGCAAAGAAGGAAATTATGAGTTACTAGTACTAAACTTGCTTTGTTCTACAAGTAGTTTGGTTGAAATCAACAGGAAGATTGAAGGAATGAAAAGAGAAGGCTGAAGAAGGACTTGGGGCGCTGGCTGACAAGAAGCTCAACATGTCCTGTCAATGTGTACTTGCAGCCCACAGCGACAACTGTATCCTGGGCTGCACCAAAAGGAGCACGGCCAGCAGGTTGAGGGAGGTGATTCTCCCCCTCTACTCTACTCTTGTGAGACCCTACCTGGAGTACTGCATTCAGTTTTGGGGTCCAAAACATAGAAAGGACATGGACAATTGCCGAAGTGAGTCTCCCCAGAGAAGACGCCTTCAACCCCGGAGCGGGGGGGAGCTCAGCGTCCCGAACCCTCAGCT
>NW_009918246.1:225-15054 GCF_000696875.1 Nestor notabilis | reverse complement strand
TTGCTGTCACTGATATGGAGGCGCCGGGCTCGGGGGGGTGGATCCCCTTTGTTCCGTCTGGGTGTCCGGAGGAGGCCGGAGTCCCGAGGTGCTCCGTGCGTTTGGCACCAGCCAGGCCTGCGGTGCTTGGGTCCTTTGCTGGGTGGCCTTTGGGGAGCGTCCCAGGACCTCGCCTGGTGCTTGTAATTGCAGAGGTGGGGTGGTTCGGTTGCCGCTCAGCTGGCTGTGCCTCTTTTTCTTCTCAGGTTTGGAAGTCGGTAATGGCAAGTCTCCTTTGTAACTCCTTTGCAGTACTTTACCAGTCAGATCAAGCGTGATGTCGTCTCTATCACGTAGTTTCCTGTGACAATCTACCCTTTTCTCCCCTGTCCTCCCATTGGTTATATGTGCTAGGAAGTGGCACAGCCTCCTTAGAGGTCTGCAGAGCTGTGTCTCTGAGAAACTGACATCCCTGCTATATATATATTTCAGAGAGATATCTCAGAGCAGTTCTGGTCTGGTCTTGTGCGCTGACTTCGCTTAACAGCTGGGGACACATTTGGTGTGTTCCTGGAGTGCTTTTTCCAGATTAGTTTTATTTAAAAAAAAAAAAAAAAAAGGCAAACTGATTTTATACACTACAAGACTGCTCCTTGATGCTACTGGAGTGGGTTGGGTGGTGGGTACTGTCAGGAGACTCACTTCAAACAGCAAAATCACGATGTGAACTAGAATGTTAACAGTAGAGTCTGCCTTTGTGGACCACCTTGAAATAAGAGGATTTGTGCAATTTTCCCTTCTGTAGAGGAGTTCTTTGTTTTGCCAATGGAGATGACTTGTGATGTTTTGAGTTTGTCTGACTGTGGAGTAGCATTACAGCATTCATGTAAATTTAGTTTTACTTACAGCACACTGAGTCTCTATTTTCAAAGTTACCAAGATTAATAGAGTTGTTGTTTCTGAGTGGCTGGTTGTGTTTTCATATATTCTAATGTTTCTTGGCCAAGTTAACCTTTTGGTTAGCTACTGCTATGTGTCCTGGACACTGATTAATAGCAGATCGTGAAGGACCGTTGTGGTGTCATGGTGATGTTTTGTTGTGAGTGGGTATGTCCCTTCACTTGCTTAGATGCAGGGGTAGCTTGCATGAGAACTGTGCCATCCACAGCTACTGTGCCCAGGTCAAAGCTGCATGGGCTGGTGTAAACAAAGATGGGAGGCTGCCCACCTCTCTGTCTGTGATACAAATAAAGAAAAAGCCACATTAATCTATGAAATCTTAAGAGCTAGGTGTTAACATTGAGTATTTTCTCTTGTAGCAGTAAAGATTAAACCTGGTTTTGTTGGGAATATGTTATGTGCAACTTATCTGAAGCTAAGCTTCCAGTTTGATACCATTCCCAGATATCCTTTGCTTTCCCAAATATGAAAGTAGCTGAAACGTAAGTTCTGAAGTTTTGAAAAACCTTTTAACTCTGTGTGCAGCAATAGCTAACTTGCAAAAAAGGGATTTAGGATGGAGCAGAGAAACTGAAGCAAAGATCTGTGCTCTCTGAACATGGTGGTTTTGTATCGCAGGTACATACTCTGCTCTTACAGTTTTAGAAGTTTTAGTTTTTGTTATTAATAGTGCTATGTTCAACAAATGCTTCTGGTTGAGTACTGCTGTTGGCAGTAAGAGTTTCTGCCATTTTGAAGTGGCTTTGGTTTCCTTTGTCATATAAAGAGGGTAGTTTGGTAATCCTTGCTCTAGGGATGGTCCCTTTGGTAAAGAAAATTATGTACTAATCAAACCCCGAGTGACCTGTATTGGTATTCCTTGTCCTAATAGGACTTTTCTGAACATTCAATCATTTCTGCAGGAAAGTAAGATAATTTTCTCTTAGCTTTACTTCAGCAGGATATAAAACATTGGATTTTATTTTTTTTTTAGTGCTGTTTTCTCCATTCCACCCTGTCTGAGTCCATCTGAACTCTGTTAAACACAGTGACCCTGTTCCCATCCCTCCCTGGCTCAAAAAAGGATGTCCATATATTTGTGGTAGCTCCCTATTGAAACAGTGTTTTTATCAGTTGTGCTGCTCCCCTGATCTAGATGCAATAAGCATGCTTGACATTTTCCTTTATGGTGTTTCTGTAAACAAGCTAACAGTCAAATAGAAGCATGCCGCATCTGTTGCTTTACTCTCATCTCCTGAGCCAGCTACCAGATCAGTGAAGGAAATCCAATTGGTGTGGCATGATTTGCACTTGACAGACCTGCTCTTCACTTTGTGTATTATCTTACATGTATTCTGAAACCAGTTCATAATTTGTTCAACATTGTTTCCTTGGACAGTAGGTAAGATGATTGCTTTGGATTGCAGATACCTGGGGAGACAGAAATCTTGTTTGTTTTTTTTCCCTTCATCTTAACCTCAGTGAACATAGGAAGATAATTGATAGGCTGAGTTCTCTCTGTGGTTTTTCTTAACTAATTTTGTGTGGAAGAACTGAGGCTTGAACTGACAGTTTGTATGCACTCTTCGAAATCTGGGAGTGAGATGAAATTATCTTTTCTTTCAAGGTATACAAAAACTAATGGAGTCATTCAGTTTAAAATTTAATGATGGACTGAATCCATCATCTTTCAAGCCTATTGGATTTTCTGGAGGTATGCAACCACTCCTCTTTTGCTAGGGCGTTATATTATAAAGCAAGTCCTATTATAAGACTAACAGGGACTGGGTGTTTTCTAGTGATAATGCTTCTGGAACTGTAATTTGTATGTGCTGGCTTTGCAGGATTAACTGGTCTGTTTCCCATGACTCCAAGCTGTTAGGGTTTTTTCCTCAGAACTGGAACATGTCTGCAGTAGGTAAAATTTTTATTTTCTTCTTACAGATGATATAATTAAACTGAACAAGAAAGAAGAGAGAAAGCAATATTCTCCCAAAATGAAAAGAGGGCTTCAGCAGAATCAAACTCGACAGTTCAGGACACCAGGCTCTAAGTGGGGAATCCAACAGCAGAAAGGTGTGTATGCTGCAATCTAGATGCACAACACCTTTTTTTGAGCTAGTGAAATGTATGGATTGACCTGGTCAATTCAGGTGTCTTTCAAATACTCTTACATGCAATGTCGATTATAATTAAATTCTTTGTGATCCATTTATGTTTCGTTTTGGTTCAGTGTGAGAAAGTTATTGACATGTTTGGCCAACAGGGAACTTAGGTGCTTGAGGGACTCTATTTGACTCAAGGAAGGATTGGCCTTCTTCTTGATTTTTTTTATTTATTTTAAGTTTGGAAATGGTGTTGATACTTTGTCCCTTCTCAGAAGTGGATAGAAAGAGTGCTTATGCCAGTGCCTGCATATTTGGAAATATGGAGGTCTTGCCAGAGCTCAGAGCTTTGTGTAAAAGAGCCAGCACATTTATATTTGGTAAGTAGAATTCTCCTAGCAGGTTTCCCTAAAACAGCTGTTACTGCAGACTGTAACACTGGCTCCAGGATACATAAATGCGTAGTGCAGACTGTCTGAATTGGCTTTGTTAAGAGTTTGGGATGCAGAGAAAGAACCATGTCAGCCTTCTCAAGCCAGTGTTTTTGCAGTGGAATATAGAAATATCAAATAGGTGGGGAGCAAGGAGAGGAAAAGTGCACAATAATAGGTTTACTGTAGATTCTAAAATGATTCCCAGGTTTTAGTCCAGACATGCCCAGAACCTGTTTGAAGTATAGACTGGTTTTGCTTATATTTAATATTGAAAAGTACCTGTTCAGCTCTGGATTATCAAAATATGGAAGAGTACTGTCTAATCAGAAAGCTGACCACCTCAATATGAGCTAATTAGGTGTTTAAGTTAATACATGCAATTTCTTGTTCAGTAACATTCATTTAAAACAAATACACATCTGTCTGGTGTATTCAGTGATCCCCATTTTATCTTTGTCTTGCTTAATGTTTGTTGAAGCAACAGCTCATCGTTAGCATCTTAGACACAAATATCTTTGGGGATCAATGCAATGTTGTGTTGCTCAGGGCTCAGAGGTTTGGTTTTTATACAGGCCAACATGGCAATGTTACTTATGCATCTTTAGTAAATTGATGACTGCAGGAAAATACTTTACATCTGTCAGCCTAAGTATAGAATTATTTGTGTAGGTGAAGTGTGTAAGTGAATTTAAATTGCACATTATCAAACATGGAGGCTTCTATTTATGACCGCAGTTGTTAAAAGCAATTGTTTATGATTTGAAGGGCACAAAAGAAGCAAGTACTAGAATCTGGAATTTCAGGAGGAACTTGAGCTGCAGATGCGGAACTAAATAACAACCATCTTGGCAGTTACTTTCTCTCTTGGAACCTTCTCTCCTTGTCTGCCCTTGTTCTAGGAAAACGAAAACTTTTTTTTTCTTTTTCTTAAATTGCCACATTCATGACATATTGAAACACTGAATAGCTTTAACTTTCCACACCTGTACAGCACCCCACATTTCATTTGAAAGCAAACCTCTTTTATATTGTTTTTTGAGCAGAAGGTATAATTAAATAGTTCTTCTGAGCAGTCCAGTTATTAGTAGCTTATGACCAATAGATTTGTTGCTGCTCCATTGCCACTGAAGCTATTCTGGTAAGTAGCAAATCCTCTGTTGTTTGTGGACAGCTACGGAAACCACAAATGATCAGCAGCATTCAGTTCCTTGTGGGTTTATAAGTGGCTGCCAAACTCTGGAGAGAAGCGAGGAACTTGAGCTGGGAGTCTTTTCAGCTTTTGGTGGAAGAAACAGAGAGAAGAACATTGTTCATTTGAATAAAAGTTGTCACTGGTGATACAGAGAATGCAACTGCACAAAACCCTGTGCAGCCTGAGCTAACTTTGAGGTTGTCATTCATTTGAGCAGAGGTTGATCCAGAGAGCTTGTGAAGACCTTTTTAGCCAAAGTAACCCTGTTTCTCAGGTTTTCTATTTAAAAAGAACATTTGCTAACCATTCACAAAATGCGGGTACATAGCAGCTTCTCTATGACAAAACCTATCAAAGCTGGGTTCTGGTCGATGGCATACCTCATGTCTCATGGAGAAGCACAGATTTATGATCAATGCTATGAAGTCAGATGTGTCAAACTTAGATGTGCTGTTGCTGTTAAGCTGACACCTTAGTCTTAATTTATCTTGAGGTCTGAGGTTCTAGAGGGGATAGTATTTGGGGATAGAACTAAAACATGGTCTGTATTCATAAAGTAAAGTTAAATGGCTCCAGACAGGGTTAACCAAAGCCTTGTAACTGGAGTTTTGAGGTGTTTATACTACAGACCTCAAACTTACAAGCCTTTTATATTCAAAGGCTGGTTTAATGCTCAGTTTCATTTAGACTGCTGTGCAGACTTCTAATTGAAAACACTTTACATGTGATGTAATTCATATGCTGCTTAATATGGTTTTGTGGGCCAATTGCTATGTTCTTTTTTTCTTAAGTCATGTCTTGGGAACTACTGATCTAAATAAATAAGCTTTGAAGTTGCTTGGTTGATTGCTTTTTTTTTTTTTTTTTTTTCCCCTTTAAATTAAACTGGTAATTTGGTAATTTAAAGTTTGCTGAATGGGTAGACACTGGGGTTTTGTTTCGGTTTGCTTTTGTATTATTCAGCACTTAATGAAATTCCATTTTGCAGTATTTTGGTATTTTTCTATGCCAGAATGACTAAGTCATCCCTGTAGACATGCCAAATAACAGATTTTCAGCAGAAATTAATGCAATGAACTAAAGCAAAACCAGGATCTATATGAGAAGCTGATTATTGTTGTGCTAGGGCTTGTGCCAAACCTGCTAGAATAACTGAATGACCAAATTGTATTCAAGTGTAGTGATAGCTTCCTCTCTAAGGCTTCAAGTGTGCAGCCAAATAACTTGCATTGGCTGCATAGCATCGTAAAGCAATAAGCTTTTTCTTTCAGTAAGGATTGTCAAACTTTCCATGTTTGTTGCAGGTTATGGTATAAGCCGTTTGGGACGCAGAAAGAAGATAGCAGGGAAGAAGCGCTCTTACGGAGTTGTAACTGGCTTGGCAGCCAAGAAAGCGATGGGTTCACGCAAAGGAATTAGTCCTCTGAACAGACAGCCACTTAGCGAGAAGGTAATTAATGCAATTTTAGTGGTTCATTTAAGAACAGATTAAAAGCATGAAGCACAGTGGCTTCAGAAGAGTGCTACTGAAATAGAAAATGGAGACAATCTAGTGCAACCTTTTATTAAATTGGGGATGTGTTTGATGAGTTCTTGCTTGTTTTGAGGGGAGTGGTTAATGACTAGGTTTGAAAGTTTTAACACTTAACTAGGTTGGACGTCATTAAAATTGAAGTACAGATGTATATTCTGTGCAAGTATGGAGGTAATTACTGTATTTTTATGAGAAAAGCTCACTTAATAGGATTTCTTGTGTTTGCATTGCAGTGATTCAGCCAATATGCAGGTGTTAAGCATGTGCCTGTTACAAAAATGGAAGCTTTTGCAAAATACGTCACTCCATCAGTAGGCTGCCTCTTCTGCACTCCTCCAGTGCATTGGTGCCTGCTCAATCTCATTCAGTATTGTAGAACAGGGATTGCTTTTGGATTGTGAAGAAAAAGAATTTTAAAGATATGTGAAGCATGTACTTTGTGAGTTTGGGGAAATACAGTAAACAAAAAGTAACTGCTGAGCTTTGGGTTTTTGTGTCGATTCCTCCCTCCAGTAATGAGTGGAATATACAATTCATGAAAGTGTAGAAGGTATTTTCAAATTATACTAGGCTGTGAAAGGTAGGCAAGGCTAAATGTATTCTATATGCAGTTTGTAAATGGAAATTGAAGGAGAAGTGTTTGCGTGTATACAGGATACATACATGCTATATATATTTATTGTTTTTTAAGAATGCGCAGCGGTATTATCCAGTTTTGAAAAAGAAAACAAACCTACAGAGACAATCTGAAATGCAGAGAAAACAAGCTCCAGCCCTGAGGAGGCATGCTCTGCTAAACAGAAGGTAAAATACCAAGTCTGCTTTCTGAACTCTCCTTGACACCTTCTGATAGTGAGTCTTGCTTGATAGGACCATGTCAAAGAGAAAACAGTAAGTACTAGCAGTAATAACACGGTCGAGCCTACCGTGTGTATGAAGTTCTACAAATCTGGAAGCCAAGCGTGGAACAAACATCATCCCAGTACAAAGCCAGATATTTTATGACCACATAGAGCACTCGGGAATACCTGTATTTGTGAGTACCTAGCATGCTGCCTTCATTTAAGTCATAGGCAGCCTATACTGAAATGGCCAGTGTGGATTTCAGTAGCTTTGAAGTGACAGCCATGGTTTAGTGAACTTTCCAAAGAAAACACCTTTGCGGAAGCTGGTGCCATCTTCAGTTTCATAGAAGTATTGCATGTTTTATTTGTGTTGGAATTAACATGTCTGTTATAAACTGCATTTTAACTGCTGTCCATGATGAAAATTTTAACTGAGTGACTTTATTGTGGAAACTGTAAACAAACTTTCTTTATATGAATCAAGCTGCTCCTTGGTATTCATCTAATCAGCAATGTTTAAAGTGCTGAAGGATACCAAGTGAAGTAAAAAGCTGAACTAATAACCATACTGTCCTGTGACATGGTAGCACTAGGCTTATATGTAACAGAAGTATTTTTGCCGTTTGAGTAATGTGTTTTGTTCCTAGTACAGGTGAAGCTTATTGCAGCTGAAATGTTCTGCCTCAAAGAGGCAGCATTGCAGATGTCC
The DNA here is from genome assembly GCF_000696875.1 of Nestor notabilis. Taxonomy (NCBI): domain Eukaryota; kingdom Metazoa; phylum Chordata; class Aves; order Psittaciformes; family Psittacidae; genus Nestor; species Nestor notabilis. The sequence continues at coordinate 7,317 of NW_009918246.1, read as the reverse complement.
TTAAGGATGTATTGGGCGTTTTCCTGTCATACACAGTAGTCACTCCAAAATGTTATCTGTGGAGCCTTTGATAACTATATTTTAATAAATATTACAGGAATAATGCGTTGTCAGCTTTTGCCAGAATTGGAAACAAACTAAATCAGCAGAAAGATACTCGTCAAGCAACCTTCCTGTTTAGAAGGGGCCTGAAGGTAATAAAAATTACTGAACATGACAATAACGAAGTGCCACAGGTTCTAAGCTAACCTATAACACTGATATTAATGAACTAACTTTGAATATCAGATCTGAGTAGAAACTTAAAGTGGATTGGGAAATAGCTACAGGTTCTTCTAGGGAAGTATACTTGTCGTTTTTAGTTACTGTAATCTACTGAGTCCTGCTTCCTGTTCCAGTGTAGCTGGATTGTTCAGAGGGGCTTGGAACTCATCGGTGGTTGCAGGGTATTAATTTTTCCTTTTAAAAAGTAAATGTTAGCACTTTGCAGCTTTCAAAAGTTGCTTTTAGGTGAATAGAGGAGAAGCATATTTTAGAATGATTATGGCTGGGGGAGGGTTAGTTATACGGGGTTATTTATTTTAGTTATTTAAGTTGTTATTTTAGTTACGCAAGGATTTTTTTTAGTTATTTTGAGTATGATCAAGAGAACAGAGAGTTGTGCAGTGAATGATAAGTGGTGTTCTCAGTTTGCCCTCATTCTACATCTGCCATCATTGTGACTGTAAGTAGCTGCTGTATTCCGTCCACACATTGTGGAATTATGGACAGGGGCAGGAGGAAGAAAAATAAAACCAAAGTCCTTTAAAACAGCGGTGAGAGTGTATTGGGTATTATATGTGTTAACATTGATCGGATTAGGAGCTAACCAGGTTTTTCTCACTGGCCTGGTAAGGTTTTGGTGTATCTTGGTAAAGTGTTATGTTTGCTGACATAGTCCTCAAAAATGTTTCCATCTCTTTATTGGTTAAGTTACTGTCATTGACAATTTCGTATAAAATCACTGTGTTCTTAATTTCTTTCCAATGTCTTGCAAAGGTAATAGGATAGTTATCTTTGAAGTCCCTCTGAAATTGCAACTGTTCTTGTGCAGTGTACAAACAGCTTTAAACTTCTGGTTTTGAACTTCTCTATTTCCAGCTGCCGCAATAGGAATCAAAACAGTGTTCAAATTCAGTGTCTGTGTTGATGTTTTCAGGTGCAAGCCCAAGTGCAGTCAACAGATGATCTTGATAATCAGACAGTAAAGAGAACTCGTCAGTAAGTATGTAATTTGTAAAACTTCAGTTTGCTTACCAGTGAGATTCTCATTTTAGCTCTGGCTTCAGGGCTATGATAATTGAATGGTTTTTCTTTTACCCTGTATGCGTATCAACTGAGAGACAGTGATCCTCCCTCTATTCTCAGTTATTATCTTCTAATTTAACCAGGAGAAGTTTGTTTTTGCTTAAGACATTTGCAGGAATGAGGAGGGAGGAGGTAGCTTCAGAGGATCAGACTGATCTTTACCACTCATGGATACCACATAGACTGGAAGAAAAAATTCAAATGTCAGTGTTCTCCTGAGCTTTTAATGTAATTTGCATTTTATTTAATACACATATAAGCCTATAAAACAGTTTGGAAGTAAACAAAGCAGATCACAGGTGGACACTCGACTCTGCCTGCACGTATTCTTCCCATATGGTTCCATGCTTGCTAGGCTATTCACAACTTTGTTGGTAACACAGCAGGCTGAGTAAACAGCGTATGCCACAGACCTGAATCTGTCACCTTTTTGATTTGCTGTAAGGACCATTTGGGTCCCATCTGTGGCAAGGAAATGGAATGTTTGAAAAAAATGAACATTTCAGTCAGTGCTGCAGTTCCTGGTACACCTTGCCAGTGTGTGATGTAGCACTCACCTGAATAGGTTTAGATAGTGTAAAAGATAGAAGAATCAATAGTCAAGCTTCTTGCAGATTGTTTGACTGCATGTGGTGTTTGCACTGCCCTATATTCTGAAAGCTTGTATGTTCTTTACTAGTCCAGTGTTTTGGACACACATTTAAAGATACTTTGACTTAAATTTCTGTATATTTTTGTAAGTGACTTCTGTGTTTCCCATCTAGATGGCGAACTTCTACCACTACTGGAGGGATTCTAACTGTGTCTATTGACAACCCAGGAGCCATCATAACCCCAATGTGAGTTTTCAGAAAAGTTCTGAAATATTCTTAGCATAACCAAAATTGCTGGTCTGAGCCATTTAGCAAGTTCTTTGCAGGTAGTATTTCAGATGTCTTCAAGGTCACAGCTTCTTGAGAAGACTTTAAATCTGGCTCCTTTCTGAGTGTTTCTGAGCAATGTTTGAATAATATCACAACTGGATTTCACAAGACATGTCCCAGTTAGGAGCTTGATGCTGTGTTAGAGTCAAAGTGTGGTGGGCTGGTAAATTTTCACCTTGTCTGTTTCTTCCAAATCAGATTGTATTGCAGCTGTTCTGTCTGAAAAGGAAGGAGCATCTAGTTGATTAGTGATGGTAATAGTTCCTCCGTGATTCATAAAAATACTTCTGGAGCTGTGCTTAAGGAAAGCATTACTGTTTCTGTTGTTGATAGGAAGTTGATGGTACTGTTGTTTCATGAGATGTTTTATTTTAATCTTAAGTAGCCTCTTTCATTAGTAGCATTTTATCTGTAAGGAAGACTATCAATTTTAGTTTTCTGTATTTACGGGAATCATTAACTCCAAATTATGTATTTGTCAGAAGGAGTGAGAGGTAAAAGATGACTTCCTGTCAGGACACTTGCTGTCTGATTACAGTAACAAATGGTACCTTTTTATAGTTCTGCATGACTTGTACCTTCTTGAATTTGTACCCTTCAGCTATTCAGCCACTCTGATGAAATGGCTTGATGAAAAATTAATACCTCCACATAAAACACATATTCACTGTGTCCTTTGTACCATTCTTCTTTCACAGTTCCCCAAAATTGCGATTAACTCGTACTCCTGTGCCACCATTTCTGATGAAGAGGGACCAATCTGAAGAGAAGAAGATTCCCAAAGGGGTTCCATTGCAGTTTGATATTAATAGTGTTGGAAAACAGGTAAATGCATTTTCTTTGCTTAACTGTGGAAGTAGTTTCAAGACAGATGAAAGTCAGTGAGCTAGGCACTTTCCATCCAGACTCACTAGTGACAGGAAGGGGGAACTAGTGACTACTTTTTGTTTCCACTTCCAGTTCTTTCACTAACTTGCTATTTAACTTCATACAGGTAACTAAACTCACTGTTCCTGTTAGTCTAGTTCGTGTCTTGCATGCCCACATGCTTTAAATGGGATATAAAATGTTGGATATTTCTGAAAGCCTTTGAGTGTTCCTGCAGTGCTTGAGTCAGCAACTGCATGTAATTCAGGGATGAGTTGTTTTCAGTTGTGTCACCTGCATGAACCCCAACAGCTGAATTTATAAGGTGACTTTTGCTATGCATCTAGGAAAAAAAAATAATCTAATGATGTAAAGGCTTAAAGATGAACCTTTTTTCGCAAGTTTCATGAAGACACGTGATTTGGTTCAGGAATCTTGGTGCTGTCATTGAAAGAATTCTTACAGGGTGACAGTTAGATGCTGCTTTTGTAATTGGCGCCTTCCTGCCAGCTGTAGAAAACTCCATGGACTCAGGGTGTCAGACTGGATTTTTTCCTTCCATGAATAAGCAGTATGGCAAAAACAGTCTCCTACTATACTGTAAAATTAATTGAACTTTTGGACTAGACTCCAGTCTACTGTGTCAGCTGGATGGACCAGAAAGCAACTTTGCATTAACATAGTTAAAATGCTGCATTTGTTGAAGTTGCATGGCAACTATGTGGGAAAATTAGTGTAATAGAAGTTCCCTTTTTCAGTCTGTCTGTCCTCAGTTTAATGTATTTTGAGGATACGTTGTCTTCGCATTGTATACCATGTGTTTTTAATGAATTCTGAGAAATGAGAAATGCTAGCTCTTGATTTGTAGTCCAGTCTGACTTTTAAATGGTGTGGGAAATGATGAAATCAGCTTAAACCATTTTTTTCATCCAAGTGAGGCCATTAAGAAATCTGTGTGATGATACAGAATCAGGAAAAAAAAAAATTTGTTGTCTCTCTTACTTGGATTAAATTAACCTAATATCTTTTAAGACTATAGTTAAATTACTTTATTTCTCAGACAGGGATGACGTTGAATGAACGTTTTGGGATCCTTAAGGAACAAAGAACAGCACTGTCTCAGAACAAAGGGAGCCGTTTTGTAACAGTGGGCTAATCTGACAGATGGACTTGAGCACTGATCCCACCTACCTAAGAAACAGAGATAAAAGTGGGCAGAATGCAGCACACATCACTGAAATTCTCTGGACTTCATGCTGAGACGGTGGCAGAGCTCTTTCTCTTTATTACTTTGAATGGTAAAAGACATGATGCCCTGAGAGGGGGAAAGCGGGAAAACTGATCTGCTGGAGTGGCACCATCACCTGGTCGGAAAAGATTCTGTGGCCCAGCTAATGACAAACACCGATTTTGGTTCTTGTAACCAAAATACACAAATTTTAAAAGCTTTTTGTTTGGTGGTTTTTTGGTTTTTGTTGTTGGGTTTTTGGGTTTTTTTGGTTGGTTGGTGTTTTTGTTTGGTTTTGGTTTTTTGTTTTTGTTTATTTAGGAGTGCTCAGTATCTATTCTTTGACCCCTGTCATGATAAAGATTGTGTGTTTAATTACAAACCCCATTTTAGGGATTTTTAGGGACTGCCTATAAACTTTCCTGTGGGCTGCTGTTTGGCACAGAGCCTCAGTCCATGAATACTTTGGTAGTGATGTAGTGGCATTTTTCATGGGAGCATTGGTTGTATTTCTTTGTGGTTTTGAAGTTCAGGTTTTTTTCCTTTCTTGAAAAGTAAATGTTTTGCATCCTCACTTTCACAAATAAAGCTGTTAGCTGAGATATCCAAAATATGAAATTGGGATGGAGACTATTCTACTCTTACCCTTAAAAGTGGTCCAGATTGTAGTGGAGGAATACTGCACAGGCAGTGTGAGAGTAACTTACATTACAAATAGCTCAAGCTCATTATCCTCCTCTGTAAACAGGGTATGTCTGTCTCCTATTTTTTCTTAAACTTTTGCTTTGTTTCTTTTTGTAAGCTTTTTCACAAACTTAAAGCAATAACTTTGCAATTTTGAATAATTCCATAGGAATAAATACAACTGTGCACCAGAAAGCCAGTGGTACAGTAGAGTACCTTATCCTCCCCAGACATAGGATTCTCATTTTGCATTCCTTGCCCCAGAGGGTTTTCTCTGGCTCTTGGAAATAGCCAGAGGCAAGCAATCTAATGGCACTTGTTTGTATATACCAAAGAGAGGAAAGATGGGAACCTGATCAGAAGTGGTCAGACATCTTAAAATTGTCTGGAACCGGGGAATGTTGCTGGAGGAAAGCCCTCAGTTTGCCAGCATGTGTGAGGCGTTAAGCAGGAGCATGTAGTCATTGCTTTAAGCTTAGCTTTGTGCATCACAGTCTGCAGGATGGTAACAACTGGGGCATCCTCAGTCTGAATTTGTATGATCCCTAAAACAGGCACCTGTTCAGAATTGATTCCAGACCAGGAACTTAACTGTGTGCTATAGCAATGAGATTTAGGTAGAGTCAAGTAAAAGAACAACTGGCTTGCTGCATCCAGAAGTGTTTACGGTGTTTGAAGTGTGTTTAATTCCTTTTCTTGTTCTTCAAGAATTTACATTTGACTTCTTAGAGTTGGTTTCCTTGTGTTTTTATCTCAAATTCCAGGTTAAGTGGCACTTACCGTGAACTTCAATGTTGAAGAATGTTTGACATTAGAAGGGCTTTTGTATAGCAGTTTTAAAGTCAGAGTGCATCCTGATACTATATAGTACTTAAACCCTTATTTTTAATGTTGAAAAATATACCGTAGCAGAAGCAAACTAATCGTAATGGCGTTAAGAGTTCGGGGTTTTTTTTCCTCTTAATTACTAGTAGGAAATGGGGTTTTTTTGGAAAAAATGTCCCACTGTTAGAATTGGAGTAGATAAAGTGTTGTCAGTCACCCTGTTTCAGTGTATACATTCTTCCATGTGCCAGGATGCAACAAAAATAACATTCTTTTGCATCAACATAGATGCAAAACATTGATGCAATGCATCAAAAAATGCTAGTTTGTATTTAATGAGAAGATGCGTTACACTGTACCTTTTGGTATTTTTTGAAGAAGTTATTACATTGGATCTATTCTGAAGCTGTTAATTATTATTTTTTTTTTTTAATTAATAAAAAGTTACAGGTTTCATACTGTCGTGTTCCTGTTCTAACCACCTGGGCAGTATATTGGTTATGTGAATTTTGTCATATCTTTCAAGAGATTCTTAATAATTAGATTCTTGTTAAATGTTCTGAAGAATATACCAGAAAGGAGGCTTATTTGAAGAGGGCTCATATTCAGCACCCAGCCTAATATCGTGAAAATTAAGCAGTTCTTGGAGTGGCACTGTACAAACTCACTTGCATTTAAATATGTATTTATGTGTTTTTTCAGTAGCACCATATACCATAGTAGTTTAGTGTGATTATAGAACCAGATCCCTTAATTGGTCAGGCGGAGCACTGGTTTCATATTGCTGTGACATACCTTGCTAGTGAGAAGTCGCTGTCACCTGAACCTCGGGTTGCAGGATTGATGTGAATACCCTGAGAAAACAACCACCACTGTGGTTCAAATGCGGAGCTGGCTCTGCAGGCTTGTGTTAGCACTGGAAGTAGGAGGTGCAGGAAGAAAATGCTGCCTGCAAATAACGTTTGATAAGGTGTTGAGGAGGAAGAGTGTCTGAAGCCTTTGTTCTTCATTACCAGCTCAAGCCCGCACAGTTGCGAGCTTTGCCCGACCGTTCCAGTGTAACAGTACATCAGTGCTTGCCCAAATCAAGACCGGCGTTTATCTGGACACTGCAAAGAGCGCAACCTTTTAGGGACTGATGACACCAAGTTAAAGAAGACTAATCAGTTGTTACTCTTCCCACCTAGTTCGGATCCCTGCGCTCTCCCCTCGGTTTGC
>NW_009918246.1:0-209 GCF_000696875.1 Nestor notabilis | reverse complement strand
GTGTGGCGTCCCACCCCGGCGGGCAGACAGGAGTCTTTCTGGCTTTCAGAAGGGTTCCGGGCACTGTAGCCATGGCCGGGGGGCGGCGCGCGCCCTCGAACGCCGCATTACGCCGAACCAGAGCCAAAAAGCGGATGTTTAGCGTTATTTTCACCAGCTGTCGTCTCTCTGCGCGCAGGGTGGTGGTTGCGCATGCGCAATCCGCACCC
>NW_009918245.1:4325-14623 GCF_000696875.1 Nestor notabilis | reverse complement strand
TCCTTTCCAACCCAAACCATTCTGTGATTTCTAAAACATAACTAAAGCACTCTGGATTTAATGTTTACATAACTTACATTTGTTGTTTGTATAACCTTAGCAGCTACCAATAGTTTCCAGTATTCCAATCATCCACCAAACCAGAAGTACATGAGGTAGACAAATAAGCTGGGGAAAAAAAGCCCCTGAGGGTTGCCATAGTTTCAATTATTTTCCAAAACAAAGCACTCTCACTAAGCAGATTCCAATATATTAAAAGCACAGAGCCCTAATCTCTTAAAAGCAGGTTGCACAGAGGCAAAACAAAGACTGTGGGATGAGGGAGGAGTTCCGTATTTTATGATAGAGCTAAGTCAAAATTATCAAACACCAAGTGTGTCCTCTTAATAGACATAAACATTACAACTTCTTTTCTCCACCATTCATCTTTTTTCTCCTCAAAGAAAAAGCTGACTTTGTGCTAAGCCTGCACTAAATTGTATTTACTGCTAGATGCTGTAATTGTACTGTCACTGTTGAAGAACTATCTGATCTTTACTCTGGGGCTAACAGGATTTTTTGACCTCTTATGTCAGCTTATTTTAAAAGTTCAAACATATGGGGTGACCAGATTTTCAATGCGAAGGATTAGATCCACCTGTAATAGGGGAATTCACAGAAAATACTTTACCTGGAGTTCAAAGAAGCCTTGATGTGGTAGCTAAAAGCTGTAGCAAGTTTAAATTTTGGTGTTAGAGAAGGGCAGGAAATGGGGTGAGAGGAGGAACAATCCCAACAGTAACAGGAACACTAGGTCACTGAAGACAGCACCATGGCCACACGTCGCTTACACAATAGGGGCTTGCAACATCCAAGAGGGATGCAGGTTAATGTGCAAAAGTGGCTGCTTGTGACCCACAGTCTCTTTATACGAACCTTTCTGACACTTGCTGCCTGTGAAAACCTCCCCCACTCACCAAAGTCTCTCTAGTTGGTCCTTAAATTTCAGCTTTAATACCCGTTTCCTCATTATGTCTTCTAGCACCTCCACCATGGATTCTACAAAATAAACAAAGATGACCTTCAGCTCCTACCTGAGAAACAGAGTTTTCAGGAAATTCATAATTCTCTGCCCACAGACTTAAGACAGTCCTTCCAAGAGGGATAAGACTTTACAGGTACATACAAATTCACAGATAAAACTGAAGGCACGAAAGCCTTTAGGTGAATTCAAAGACATTGCTAAGGCCAAGATACAATAAATTCTAAAAGGCAATGCTAAGAAGCACCATCAAAGTCCTAGAAAGGAACACAACAGAAATCAATGGTAAATGGCTAGTTTAAAGCTGCTGACTTCTTTCTTGTTTTCCTGAGATTTTTACTGAGATTGAGAAAAAAGCCTAAAAAAGCCTTGCCGTGTTGCAGTCTTGGTATTTTCTTTAAAGAATGCAAGCAAGAACTGTGCATGTAGCACAGACATCCACACAATTATAGAAAGGTCACGAGCAATGAGGGCAACACTGACCTCACGAATGGAAGAACAGGATGGAGGATGCTCTTAAAATATTCTGCATTTTTGGAGGAAAAAGCTTCTGCAGCACAATAGGTGCACTCTCCTCAAGATTTTCAACAGTTTAAAAAGTGTGAATATTAATAGAGCATGAAGCTGAGCTATTAATAGATTAGGCCTCTGGGGTGAACATAAAAGAGACTCAAGCAACACACAGCATGTCGAGTCAGCTTACTAATGGTACCACTGCAGGAAAGTGTGTATCTCTGCTATTCAACAGCTGCTTCTTCTACAGCTTTGTTTTGGGGATACTGGGCAGGGCAGGAAAGGGTATATATTCAAATCCATGCCTTCTCTTCTTATGATCTGTTACCAAAAACACAGGTTAAAAAATGTATCATATCTTCTGCAGTCACAGGTAATCAAAGATGTCAACAGCATGTAACATGTAAGGGGCACATCTAAGACTGTTTTATCCAGCCAACACTACAGCGCTTCCCGATCCTCCACTATGTGGCCTTAACACTCTCTCAGTGCATCTTGTTTTGATAACACCTTCTACACATCCTCAAAACACATCAAACCCAACATCATTCATGCATTTTCCCAGCCTTCCTTTTACATAAGCATTTGCCTTGTGACAAAGCAAGGAAGACAACCCTACTTTCATAAACTGACATTGATCTCTAGTTAATATCTTGAGGCATTCAGGGACCAAGAAATTTGTTGTCAGTAACATAAAATGATAAACATAGGATAGAAATCAATGCTAAGTTTGCATAAGCAATAATGGGTCCCTGCTCTGAAGGAGGCCATGGAATTACAGTAGTCTTTGCGGAACCAGAACTTACTTTCTCACCTGTCAGTAGTGGTTAAAAAGAAAGGCAAACTATCATAGTGGTACTGGGATATAGCTGTTACAGAATACAGACCTTAAGTAGGACAAGTTTTATTAATAGACATGACACCTTTGCACTGTATTGTGCAAACATACAAGGAAGTATTCCTTGAATGTTTGCACAGTAACGTAAGAAATACCATGTAACGGAAATGTCAAGACTTCTCTGTCCTATAGCTATATTTCAGGAATGTAATAGACTCCATCTAAGGCACAAAATAGTAACTAAATGGGTGAAATTAAGCAACCACTACACGTCAGGAAGAATTCACCTCACCAGTCTACAAGGGCTGAAACACATCCATCTGCCCGTGGGTTAACATCTCTCATAAAACAATCACTCCATCTCCAATCTGCCAGTCCCTTTCCTCAAGGGAAACCTATAAAGCACCTTTCAAAACAAGCCTGGGAACTAAAATTCATAACTCCACTGGGTTCAGAAAAACAACATGGGCTCAATAGAGATATTGGATTTATGGCACACTGAAACGTTACCTCACACTAACCCCTTCACATGCCACAACATATAATCTACCAGGCTCTCTTTTCCCCTAGGAGATAACCTTATCATCTCCTGTCTTCCTCTCCTACCTCCCTTGTAAGGAAACGATAATTTCTTTGGGCTTGCACAAAGGCAAAATAATTTTGTGTAGCTACAATCCATTTTGCTTAAATGAGCAGGTCACAGACTGCACTCTGGTTTTGTTACTTCTTCCATCTCAATACAAAAAGAAACTCAGTCAGACACTTGGTTGTCATGGATGGGATACCATAAACAAAGAGGTGTAAGAATGTAAGAAGGCATGAACCACAGAGTGAAAAATGAGAAGGTGTTGCAGATGACAAATTTCCTAGGGGAAGAACTAAAGAGCAAACAAACCACTTTTATTTGGATTCCCCCAAGACAAATACAGACAGTTGGATATGCTAATACTGCAATTCAGAAGCAAAAGCCCAACTAAAACCACAGATCAACACAAGCAAGATGGGGTCTGAGAAATCATCAGCAAGCAATAACATTCCCCCTCACCTTGAGCCTGGTTTGGCTAATGAATTGTGAACAATCCTTGCTATCCTGCACAGGAGATAAATTGTTTTCTTACTCTAGTTCATTACAGCAGGTAACAAAATGTAGCTCATCTGTGTAGAACAGTCTTGGCGTCTTACCTGTAACTGCTTGACCAAACAGAATTGTTAGTATACTACACTCAAAAGCACCAACAGCACTGTAGTGATAGAACAAGGGGGAATGTCAGGGTTAGATATAAGAAGAGGGGAAGCTCAGGTAAGATATAAGGAAGAAGTTCTTTACAGTGAGGGTGGTGAGGCACTGGAACAGGTTGCCCAAGGAAGCGGTGAAAGCTCCATCCTTGGCAGTGTTAAAGGCCGGGTTGGGCAGAGCCTTGGGTGACATGGTCTAGTGCGAGGTGTCCATGCCCATGGCAGGGGGTTGGAACTAGATGATCTTTAAGGTCCTTTCCAACCCAAACCACTCTATGATTCTATGATTAACTATTTTTCCTTTCAGAAAGTATGGTCCTTCTGGCCTAAAAGATTCCTTCTTCACTAAACTTTAATCAAATCTGAAATTCACTTAAAGTCCATGGCTCCTATTTTAAATCTGAGAAAGGTCATACATACTCAAACGCCATGTCCCATACTATACCAATTAGTCTAATAAAAAGTATTCCCACTACTCACATATCTTGCCCTGACAAGAGATTGTTAAAAATATCAGAATATGAAGAAGGAAACAGAATCCATCACTATGCACTGTATGAATAAGTAGTTTTGGCTTTACCAGCTCCAAAAGAAAGCAAGCTGAAGCAAAGAGCTCAGCTGGTGATACTGTAGAGGATGTTTTTTAGGATTCAAAGTAAGAGCACACACCACCAAGAGCATCCTTCAAAAGGAAAGTCAACTCAATTTTCTTGCACTCATAACTGAAATATGCAAACTGGAGCACCAACTGCTTTTGAAATAGATTAAAAGAAACCAAACCCACAAGAAAAAAACCCACCACACAAGGTTCTTTAGAAAGAAAATGAGGATTTTCAAAGGAATAGCGCTTACACCATCATGGTGTGCATGTTAATGTGCAAACACGCAAATGTTGGCAGAAGAATAGAGGTCTCAGAGATGCCGAGTTCTTATAAGCCTCCTGAAAAGAGACAGATAGGAGAAATAAATCTATTGCAGCTTCCATGAAGAAAAAGGCTCCAGAGGGAGCCCCACTGTATTGCTGGGTACCAAAGAGTCCACATGGGGCTTTGGTGTCTAACGAGCTGTAAACAAGAAAAGGCTTCATTAGTTCTGCTCCTTACAGAACTACTACATGTGCTTTTTAATGCATTATTAATTCATTGAACTCATTGCCAAAAGATGGAAGCTAAGGACTTAATTCCAAAATAATGAATTAATGGAGAAAGCTTGCAACCTTCAGGTTTGAGAAGTTAAGGGATACAAATTAAAGCCTAATTTTTAGGACAGCAAGATAATCACAGAAGGTAAAGAAACAACCTCCCCTACGGACGTGTTGTTCCACAGCACATGATGCCAGCACCAGAAAACAGAAAGAATTCTGCAATATACAAACTCTAATCCCAGAATAACACTGCAAAAAGTAATTTACATATCTCTCAGTATTTCTCTGATGTGATTTGAACCAATTCCTGCTCAGGCAAACCCTCTCTCATAGGATACAAGAGTGACTGGCAAGTTTTGAGACCTGAGTGCTGAACTACCGCTCATTTTCCATCCAGGATTCATAAGAACTCAAATTTTAACAATTCTGATACATTGAAGCTATTGCATATTAGGTCACTGATGTATCTTCATTCTGCCCATCATTTCTTTTTCTTCTAGTCCTTGTGATCATTTGGAGTCTGGGCTGTACTCTATCCAGTGATTATTTCTTTTTTCCACAGCGTTTCATTTTGGAGAGGCCACAGCTTTTAGGATTAACTTTTCTAGTTTAACTAGTTCCTGCCCAAGCTTATGCAATCAGTGCAAAGCGCTCAGGCAATTCCCCTCAAGTCCCTCACTGAGCACTTGAGATTTCAGATGGTGTGTGGACCGTTGCATCATCACATAAACCCAATGCACCCGTGCTTTCTGCTCCTTGAGAGGCGTTGGTTTCAAGCACATTTTGATGGATGGCCAAGTTCTGGCTTCATTCACACTGGTATAACTCAAATACTCTCAGGGTGAACCCAGATGTTATCTCACAGAATAACATGCATATCAAGCATGGAAGTCTAAAAGTTTCAATCATCCTGTTTTATCCCACCTGAAAATAAAGGCTGTATGTGTTGGAATACATCTCCTTCCAATGGAAAGTATGAGAATAATGAAGAATTTCATTACTTATTACTCTTCCTTTTTTCTTTCTCTGATGAATCCCTGATCATCTTCCTCATTGCTTCTATATAACAACACATTCTGGTGGATGAGAGGTTTTAAAGCAGGATTACCACCTTGGAAACTGTGTCCTTAGCTAGCATTTTCTAGCCTATTTCCACCCCCAAAAATCACTTCTACATTATGATTGAGACAAGTCACCCATAAGACTGAGTCGTTCAGAAACAATTCACCACAATTAAAACTGCTCCACCCCTACCATATTCCTTTTACTGGTGAAGCGGGAGATGGTTTCTCATTCTACTAACTTTATTTTGCAAACACAATAAAACAACTTCTCTCAAAATAACACAGTGCAGAAAGTCCAAGCAAGACCAAGTCCCACAAAACAAGAAAGAAAAGCGCTTTTCCTATGGCACATGTATTAAATGCTTAGTATTTACGTTCCAGATCCAAGAGCATTCCACTTCTCCCCCTCATTTGGAAGATTTCAGATAAAATAAAGCAAACAAACAAAACCTAAGCCAGCTTGCACATATTTTTATTTCTGGATAAGTACTAAGAATTCAATGAGAAATCTGGAACAGTAAGTAGGTATTGCCCTTGGCTGCACATTTCTATTTGTTTTGAGTTAATTCATAGGGAGGTCAAACCAATGGGGAACTAGATTTACACTGGAGGAGCAACACTCCTTGTATAATGCGTACGAGTTGCAAATCAAGTGATAATGTTCAGAGCTGCCACACAGAGTCAGGAAAGTTTCACACAATGTTTGGGAAAAAAACAGAAATAGTCCAATCTCTGGCAGAGCCACCATATGGAGTTTACTGCAGTAACATACGTTTTGGCCACTCAGCATAGCTCTGCTGCCAACAATGATAGACTGAACTACTTCTTTACAAGATACATTCCTATACCCAAACAGTAAATCCTAACTAGAGAGGCTCAGACAGTTCAACTCAATCTTTATAGTAATAAAAGGAACAAAAGAAAAACCTCACACTTCAATACACACTTTAGCATCCACAATGGTAAAAAAAAAAAAAAAAGATGCAATAAAAATATAAACTCCTAGCATGTGGCATGGAATGCAAAGAGATACTCAAGCCTATTTAGACAGTGACGGATTTATCTGTACCAAATTTCTTGCTACATTATGAGTCATGGTGCCAGTGTGGTCAAAAAGACAAATAGGCAGATAACTGGGAGATCCTTCAACCTCCTTTAGACTCACAAATTATTGTGTGCCTAATTTATTGCAGTATAAATAGAAAATGTGAAAGCAAGAGGCAAGGCAATCTCCAACTGAAGGCTCTTGACTTTAGTGATAGGACAAATGGGAATGGATTCAAACTCAAACAGGGGAGGTTTAGGTTAGATATATGGGAGAAGTTCTTCACAGTGAGGGTGCTGAGGCACTGGCACAGGGTGCCCAGAGAAGCTGTGGCTGCCCCATCCCTGGCAGTGTTCAAGGCCAGGTTGGATACAGGGGCTTGGAGCAACCTGCTCTAGTGGAAGGTGTCCCTGCCCGTGGCAGGGGGTTGGAACTGGATGAGCTTTAATGTCCCTTCCAACACAAACCATTCTATGATTCTATGACTGCATCTGAAATCCAGTCCTATAGACCAAATGCAAAACATTATAGTCAGTGCAGAGACTGACACTGACTACAGTACATTTGGGATCAGACTCTATGGCTACGTCCTTTTATCCTCCTTGTATTCTCTTCTGTCAAATTATTTGCTTTTGAGTTGAACCGAAGACTGTCAAATTCTACCTCAAGCTATCAGTTCAGCACCCTAAAGAGCTTAAGTGTTCAGACCAGAAAAGAATGGTAAAAACAGCAGAATAAAATGCATTAGAAAGGCTATCAATTTGCTGAGCCCACTATTGACTTTCCTTGAGTATAAGATTAAATTTGGAAGGCTTAATTGATATCTCCATCTGTCATTCTTACCTAAACTTCTCATTTAAGAATAATGGCTAAATCAACAGGATTTTACTTGCAAAGAAGGAATCAACACTAGTAGATTACTCTTAGGAGTACATGCACTTGTTTGGGTATGTAACACCTACAATCTGGAGTACACCCACGAAAGACATTGTACTACTAATCAGGAGCAGCAATGCACAAGACTGCTACCAGTCAAGGCTCCAGGCTAGATTATCTCATGCAGCCACAGGGCTTTTGTTTCCTTTGGCTTCTTACACCTATCAATGGTCTGTAGAGCAAAGGAGCTGCAATCTGGAACAATAGCTACTATCACAAACACACCTGAATTCCAAAAGGTGCCTTTCAAAGCCTAATGGTATTTAAGACAGGAAAGAAACAAGAGCATCTGTTACTACAAACTAAATAACGATTATGTTGTCTACACACAAAGAAAATGACCAAAACCTAAACCATCACATGTAATTGCATCCCCAAAACATAATTTACAGTGCCATCTTTCTTACAGTTTGTTTTGGCCATTTATGGGGTGTTTTTTTTAAACATTAAGTATTACAGGCATCTTCCTGTAAAACAGGAATTTGGACCTTATTTACATTTTGTAGACAAACCAAGATAAACAAAGTTTTTAAAATAACCATTCTAAATGTAAAAATCTTAGTATCAAATTTCTGACTAAATACAAAAGGAGCTGAAGTACACATTTAAAATAATATACAGGATGGCAGAGATATTTGTACGTTAATGCAGCTCTCCACTGGAAGAAAAAAGAAAAACAAACAAAAACCCCCACTAACAGAAGTCATTGAGCATTCCTTACCTTGGAACCTGCCAACATAGTTCCCAGCATTTTTGTTCCTTTTCCAATACCAATCACTGCAAAGACAGAAGAAGAAATGCGACTTGAAAGCCAGCTCCACAGTTCCCTTACTGCACACCATTCACTACCAAATATTATGCTAGTCAGAAATACAGCCTTTCATGCTCTCTTAGTATATAAAGACAGTCATAGAATCATAGAATGGTTTGGGTTGGAAAGGACCTTCAGATCATCTATTTCCAACCCCCCTGCCACAGGCAGGGACACCTCACACTAGACCATGTCACCCAAGGCTCTGTGCAACCTGGCCTTGAACACTGCCATATAGGGATCATTTACCACTTCCTTGGGCAACCTGTTCCAGTGCCTCACCACCCTCACTGTAAAGAACTTCTTACTTATATCTAACCTGAACTTCTCCTGTTTAAGTTTGAACCATTATATCTTGTCCTATCACTACAGTCCCTGATGAAGAGTCCCCCTCCAGCATCCTTGTAGGCCCCCTTCAGATACTGGAAGGCTTCGCTTAGGAGTGAGCATCCCTGATGTTCAAACAATATGGGACTAGTGAGAGGAAAAAAGTCTAAAGCAGAAGATAAATAAGCTTCACCTATTGTTAAAATGCTTTAATTCAGCCCCTATATTTATTTATCTTTTAATCACCAAAGAAATGGATAGTGCAATTAACACCATCCCTGGTCTGATGAAGACTGTGGCTCACTAGTAATGAATCTAGCCTTCACTGTAACTAAATAGCTCTTTTAAAGGTTGATAGTGACCAAGACTA
Organism: Nestor notabilis; assembly: GCF_000696875.1. Classification (NCBI taxonomy): domain Eukaryota; kingdom Metazoa; phylum Chordata; class Aves; order Psittaciformes; family Psittacidae; genus Nestor; species Nestor notabilis. The sequence goes on along the minus strand of NW_009918245.1, from coordinate 5,318 downwards.
ATACAGCAAGACAGTGTAATGAAATTGTTTATCAGGCTTACAGCAAGAAAATAAAATAATCAAAAGGTCCAACTGCCTCTCAAAAATCTTTCATAATCAAACCCTCCCATTACTGTGTATGTACAGGCCACTGTCTTTTCAATCTTAAACCAGTACTCTGCAGAACAGCAATCAGCTCTTCATAAAAGCAAGAGACAGAAAAAGAGCTCTATCTTTTATTTTACCTTAAAGCTTTTTACAACAAGGTGCTTTCCCTGAATTTGCTTTCCTATTGATTTTCTCCACATACAGCAATCCAAAGAAACAATGAAAATCAGGTTTGTGTACAACTCATGGAATACATAACTGCTTATGTCCTTGGTTTTAATAAAATCACAGGAGTTAAGTGAGCTTGCAGAGAATCAGCTCTACGTTAAGCTGGAGCCAGTACCAGAAACATTAAACTGACAATGAACCTTTTTTTAAAAACAAACCAAATACTTCTGCTCTAATGCTTCTCAACCTTTACACTCTGAGACTCATTAGATGACTTCTCTTTCTCGATTACTTCTCCTCTTGTTCCTGAGGGTATTTAGTCACACATGCCCTTGTGCTTGTGAACCTTCAAGTTCAGCCTGTTCCTGTCATTTTCCAGACAGGAAAGAGCTGCAACAAGGCTGAGAAAAGGAGACAGCACACAGATAAAACTTTATAACCAAACACTGCTCTTGCAACGTGATGAAATCATCGACACTTCTACATAACTGCTGAGCTGAAATTTGCTAAGGAGTGTCAAGAGATTCAATAGAATCGTTTTAAAGAGACACTGAATGCTTTTGTGAATAAGACACTAACAATTTTCCCCATTAATCATCAGCTTGCGTAACATGTATTATTGAAAGGTGACATAAACTAAACTTGCCAGACTACACAGAGCCTAACAAAAGTTTAACAAGATGGTACTTCTTCGTCTTTCCTTCTCCTATGGAAGCATAACTTGTAACAGCCTGTTCT
>NW_009918245.1:0-4314 GCF_000696875.1 Nestor notabilis | reverse complement strand
AGTCATTTTTTCTTCTTCTTAGTAGCTGGTGCAGTGCTGTGTTTTTGACTTTCAGCCTGGGAACAATGCTGATAACACCGATGTTCTTAGTTGTTGCTCAGTAATGTTCACTCTGACCAAGGACTTTTCTCAGTCTCATGCTCTGCCGGGGGGGAGGGGAAGCCGGGAGGAAGCAGAGACAGGACACCTGACCCAAACTGGCCAAAGGAGTATTCCATACCACAGCACGTCACGCCCAGTATAGAAACTGGGGGGAGTTACCCGGAAGGCCCAGATCACTGCTCGGGTCGGGCTGGGTATCGGTCGGCGGGTGGTGAGCGGTTGTGTCCTCTCCCCTTGTTATTTCCCTTGTCATTATTATTGGTAGCAGCAGTGGTTTGCATTATACCTTAGTTACCGGACTGCTCTTATCTCAACCCGTGGGAGTTACATTCCTCTGATTCTCCTCCCAGTCCCACCGGGAGCAGGGGAAAAAAGAAGGTGGGGAGTGAGTGAGCAGCTGCGTGGTTCTGAGTTACCAGCTAGGCTTAAACCATGACACTGCCCGACAGAAACAAGCTAAATATATACAATTCCCATTGTACAATAAGAAACACTAAACTGGAACCATAATCATGGACTGATATTAAAGTAAGATATTCATTAAGACTTGACCTACGGTTCCTTGTTTCTTGTATCTTAAAATACGAGACCTAATGCTGAGAAGCAGAAGATGAATCCTAGCTCACACCACCTTCCAAATGCAATGGAAGCCACAGATGGGGACAGACAAAAGACTTCCCCTCAGACAGCAGTCGCTCCAAGCTCCTACCAGTGTGGGGCCACCCATGCCACCTGGTCTCTAAGTTGCCTTTCACTCACAAGCCATACATCACCAGTCTCTGTCTCCAAGGTCCTTCCTTGTTTGCATTTGCTGTCAGTAAAAAGAGATATAGAAGTCTATTTTCTGATTAAAAGCACATCCCAGTTATTTGCAGTACATTTGGCACACTAAGCAAGACCCTCTATCAACTAATTCACTAATTCCCATGAACAAAATTACAGATATGCAGTACAGAAAATTCGGGAAACGGCCAGAATAGATCAAGGTTAGAGATTTCAGAAAATAAATACTTCTATTGTGCTACTGACCATGAGGAAAGAAAGCTTTCTTCCCCAACACCCTATCCCTATCTAACTTGCTTCTGTTGTGTTCTCCACTCTCCTCATTGTCTTACCCAAACCCACAAGAAATCTGGGCACATTCCCTTTCCCACTCCTCTCCAGTTTTGCCCTTTCCAGTCTAGCTACCAGTGATTTTCCTGTGTGTGTTTTGTATGGCACTGGAATGATCAACCCATAGCATACGAAGGTGACGCACTTCTCTGTCTTTACCAAGCACATCAAGCCCAGGTACTTTTTGTCATGTAACAGGAGCGGGCTTTGGAGATTGCTGGCTATCAGAGAGCAGTAGGAGAAGCAATTAAGAGGCATGAGTGATTTTTCTTTTCCTCTAGATCAATGCTGTTGACTTGCCACAAAGAGCAGTAACATGCTCAAAGGGAACATCTGTGTAGAAGGAAAACGTCCGCTCCAGCAATACACACAGTATTCTCTAGTGAGCATCCACACATTAGAGGAAATTGAAACAAAATGAGAGAGTAGGTACTTCTAGCCTAAGAATGTTACATTTTGCAATGTTCACAGGTGACAGAGAAAAACAATTACCAGCCTATAGGCCTCTACTAGCACCACTCCTCATGAAAACAACCTCTCCTTGAAGCACAGCTCTTCCCGAACAACGACCAAAAAGTGGATTTACTTTCAGTATATACTCATAGTTGTACCTGTTGCCTCTCAATACCAAAAAAGTATTGCTGTTATTTCTTCTAGACAAGTACAGCTACAAGGCTACAATTTAAGCAAGCTGTAGTATGCATGTTACTTATAAACAGAACTGTTGGGGACAAGAGGTGATATGGGAAAATCCTGCCCAATGGTCACAGCCACAGCTGAGTTTTCAACACCAGCAACTGGCACATCTTGTTCCTTAGTAAAACAAAGGAATTCAATAAATGGATTGACGGATTACTATCAAAATTAAAAGATGAAATCTGTCTGATGACTCTTCTTTATGAAGCAAGACAGGACAGGAAGCAAAAACTTTCTGTGCTGAGCCTCAAAAATGCAGCAGAATTGCTCTTATGCATCTTTCATTTGGTTTTACAACCCAAAAGGCTCCTTCAAAATCCCAGAAAAGCATTAGTTTACAAATACTTTAGGAAATTATGATGACTATTAATCCCCAGCTTAGGTAAAAACAAAAAGCCATCAATTTCTAATTTAGAATTCATTACACAAGAGTCTTTATACTCATGTAATAACTCACAGGTTATTTCAGGAGTTGGGGGTGGGGAACATAGCCTTCTGTTAAAAAACCATGTAAAAGTATATGCAGAGGAAATTTAACCCAAACCACAATCACCTGTCCTTCCCGCAACACCACAAAGCCTGCCATGTGTATCTCAAATTGTTCCTCCACCTCTGATTTCATGTAGGCATGAAAATGTTCCCTGAAATCACCCTTTGACAACTGTATTTATATTTTTCATTACCCAGAACTCCTTCAGCTGCACTGTCCAAAGTTCCACCATGTCCAATTTTCAAAACCTGATTTCTTTTGTTCCCATTTGTTTGCACGCCAGCTTCTGCAAGTAGAAATTGAAAGGAAGCATTATAGGATAACCTCACAATGTAGGAAAAATAGCACATATTTCCAGACTAAATAAAGAAGATAAATATCAGTTATTTAAACTATGAATTAGTAGTGCAGAAATCGCTGTCCTGAATAAGACCAGCGATTCATCTAGATCTACTCCCAACCTCAAACAATTTGCAAGCTGTATTCACTTAGATACAAATCAAGTCTTACATAGTGTTACAAATGGATGTTCAGAAAACACCACTAGAAAACCTGGTGGAGAGTTCACCTGTGAGGTTTCATTAACAAAGCATGCAAGAACTAGCAGCAGAGTTCCCAAAACCATCTAATATACACAAATAGAATGCTACATAACCCAAGCAATTCTCATTGTATTTACTTGCATGTAATGTGTCATGTTTATTCACATGTACACAGCTCTATGGAAACCCTGCAACGAACTGAACTCGCCCACTGCTGCTTTCAAGCTGCCAGAGCATCTCAACCCACCACACTTCTCATGCAGCTGATGACTCCAAGAATTTTGGGGAGTTCAATGCCCTGTATTTATTATTATTATTAAATATGACTAATGCTCTAAGCTCCCTTACCTACCTCTATTATCCCTCCTTTATGACTTTCACATCAGGGAATCAGAGATGATCCGGCTATATCTCTTCCAAGCAAAGCTGAATTGAAGTCCATGCCTACCCTACAGTTCACTACAGAGTAAATCAGCCTGAATAAGCACTTACCAATGTGAAAGTTGGTTCTCACTTCATCAGCAAGTGCCCAAAAGCCCAGATTAGATTATCGAGTCCTCACATCCGCTATGAAGAGAATCTAGGCCATAGTCCCTCAAACTTTGCAATGACCACACTTTTTCCCTGCCAACAACCGACACCTGGGGTTACCTGTATTCACAAAAAGCAGTTTCTGCAGTGTGCCCATGACGCTCAAACTCCTCAAAACAATGTGGGTTTCACTCTTTTGGTGGTATTTATTGTATTTTTAATGGCAATAGCCAGTGGGACTGAAGAAGAACATCCTGCTCCTGCTGAGCTGCTGACACCCATTCAGGCAGATGGACCATGGCCAACAGCTCTCCAAGCAAGCTGGGACCCCCTGTGTTGTGCACCGCAGGACTGGAGCCTCCTGCTGGGGCAAATCTCACCCCATTCCAAACGAGGGCACACATCACAGTACCACATGCCTGCCCCAAATCAGCGAGCGGTGACTGTGGCCTTACAGACAACGTGCTGCGTGACTAACACACCGAGTCCCGCCGGGAACCGGCAACAGCTCTCCAAGCAAGCTGGGACCCCCTGTGTTGTGCACCGCAGGACTGGAGCCTCCTGCTGGGGCAAATCTCACCCCATTCCAAACGAGGGCACACATCACAGTACCACATGCCTGCCCCAAATCAGCGAGCGGTGACTGTGGCCTTACAGACAACGTGCTGCGTGACTAACACACCGAGTCCCGCCGGGAACCGGCAGCTCCATGCGGCGAGCCAGAACGTACCCAGGAATAACGGCTCCGTCCCCCGGTCTGAGCCATACCACGGCTCGCAAAGAGGCTGCAGTGGCTTGACAGGGGCTGTGGCTCTGGCATCCCACCGAGCGCCTGACACC
>NW_009918244.1:18247-23753 GCF_000696875.1 Nestor notabilis | reverse complement strand
AGAGAGCGTGGCCAGAGAGCAGACATGAAAGGGGGAGTGAGGCAGGGGAGAGATGAAAGGGCCACGGCGCGGGTGCCGCTGCCTCCTCCCCAGGCTCCCGGGGCTCTGTAATCCCCGGGGAGCTGGATCCTCTCATGTGGTGGCCCGCAGCTGTGTGCGGTCGGCTCAGCCCCACCGCTCCGCACCGGGACTTTCCAGGAGGGGGAGCAACCCAACACAAACCACATGACTTAACCAGTGCCTGCCAGGCGCCGGCACACGCGGGGTCCGGGGGCAACCCGCAGTGCTGACCCCACTGGGGACGGGTCCAGACGACAGGAACGGTCCCTTCTGCTCCGGGGAGAGGTGGCCACGCATACATGCAGAAAAGGGTATGAGCTTGGATGGTGGATGTGTAGAGCTCCGAGATGGTTACACACGCATGCACAAGTTGAACTGGGAGAGCCTGGATCAAACAGCACCCGCGGCACCCCCTGAGGGCATGAAGAGGGGGGCTGCAGGGGCCATATGGGCGCAGTCTCTTCCCCTGCCAAGTGCCTTACCCCTGGCTCCTACCTGCTGGGCTTGGCTTTGGTACCAGGGTTGCAGCAGGACTTGGCAGATGATGTTGGCGCCCATCCCGATGGGTCACTGGGTCACTTAACTGCTCAAATGCAAACCAAGAACCCAGGCCACAGCGGATACTGAAGTGCTTCCAAAGCACTTGTGACTTGGGGTATCTCCATTTGCCATGCCCAGCTCAGGCCACCGATGAGGGGCTTTTTCCCATAGCACATGACCTTGCTGCTGGACAGTTGCCTGTTCACTACTGCTGATGACTGCAGGGATGCTGGGCTGGGCTCTCTTCTCAGTTTTGGGTAGCAGAGTTGGTACCAATGAGGGGTCCTGCATATGTCTCCTTCCTTCTCATCTCTCTTTTGCCTGTCCCAACCTTCTCTTGTGTGCCTGTGTGAACCTGGTGGGCTCAGCTAGAAGTGATTCTGAGCTTGAGCAGCACCTGAAGCTGCCTTTGCCCTCCTGTCTCAGCGCTTTTCTTCTCCCCAAGCCCACTCTCAAGAGCACCAGTGCTTGGCAGCATGGCCAGGGTGCTCCTCTGAGCCCCTGGTGAGAGTGTCACTCTGTAGGACCTTCCTCTTCCAATGGCTCTCACAAAGCAGGGCTGTGTCAGCTCCACAGGTATCACCCCTTTGGGGAGAACCCGTCTAACTCCATTTGGCTACATCTGAAAGTGCTTTGACTTCCTCCAGAATGCACCATCCATCCATCCAGCAGAGCTGGATGGGGTCTCTCCCTGGGGCAAGGAGGTCTCAGCCCTAATGCACCGTCCCTGCCCTTGCCACATCTGCTTCCCACTCCACACCAGTCAGGGAGGATTGCACCACCCTCAGCCACATGCATGCAAGAGAAGGGGACAGCCATCCCAGGGTGCTCCCCATGCCTGCACCACAGCCCTGATACTGCTCCTGGGAGCACCACCCCATGCCAGCCAGGAGTGCTGCCTCTGTAGCCATAGTGGGCCCTCACAGAGGGCCTGAGGGACTGAGCTGAAGAGGCGATGAGGGTGCTGCAGTGGGGAAGAGCACCTGGGGAGCAGGGGGTGGCCATCCGCAGCCCCCCATCCCTCCCAGTAGAAGGCAGCCCTCCCCAGAGGAATGCTCCAGCACGGCCGCAACTGCAGGGAGGGGAGGCGCTTGCTGAGCACCGTGGCATGAAGGCATGACAGGGCACGCTTCATTGGACCATGAATACCTGTCCCAGGTGGTTAGAGGCACCCAAGGCGTGTACGAGTGGTGCAGGAGCGCACACCTCATCAAGCCTGGGCGGTGGTGCTCCACTGGGAGGGGAGGTACTTTCCAGTTCACCCTCCCACTTGTGCTGCTGAACGTTGAGCTCCCCCCGGCAGCAACCCACTTCCCCATCACACTCTGCACGTAGCGCACGGGTCCTGCGGGGGGGAATACCCCTTTTCTCCCTGGCAAAGGGGATGCAAGTGGGCCTGGCCCGAGCCTGGGGTGGGCTGGGTGGCACTGTTGGGTCCCTCCAGCCTGAGCATCACTGCTTGAATGAATTGCCAAGGGAGCCGCTGAGCAAGGATCAGAAATCAAGAGATGTGCAAGGCAATGAGTAAAGAGAAGCACATGTAGTGGTGCCTGGTGACTTGCTTTCATTTGCTGCTCTCATGGGCATGGACAGCATGCCTGTCACACACATGGGGACATGTCATAGAATCATAGAATCAACCAGGTTGGAAAAGACCTTTAAGATCATGAAGTCCAACTGTTACCCCAGCACTGCCAAGGCCACCACTAACCTATGGCACTGAGGGCCTTGTCTACATGATGTGTTCATGTCAGCCTCATCCCTGCTGCTCACGCACAGCTCATTGTGCTCCTGGTGCTGCAGGATCCTATTGCCTGGGACAGGTTGCACCCCTCTGCCACTTTGCTGATTCACACTTCCTGCACCAGTCCAGGAGCACGTGTCATCCCAAGAGGCCTCCAGACTCTCTGCTCACTTGTGCTCTCAGCCCAGGTACTGAGGCATATATCCCCAGGGGATCCTAAAGAGCTGACTCCAAGTAGAGAGTGAGGGTACAAACAAATTCTCCAGCTGTTTGCAACAGCTGCCTAATAATAAGGATGCGCCACACCATGACACTGCCAGTGCAAATCCTCTGCCATGACCTGCTGGAGGAAGGAGCTTTTGCTGAATGACATCTCAGAGCAAATCCAGGTCTGGACTGGTGTTGGTACCCCTGTGATGACTAAAGGTGTGCTCCAGACATCCTGGGGGGCAAGGGCTCGAGTTTACTGTCTGTACATATGGGCCAGCAAGTAGACACATTTCCAGCAGCCAGAACACTGAAGTGCTTTTGGCCAGGGCTGGGGTGTCTGAAATGCTGGAGGCTTTTGAGCCAGGCAAGCTGGTAACCTGTGATAATACTTGTCCTCAAGAGGTGGGACTGTGAGGTGCAAAATTGGGAGAATAATTCTGCCATGTTCCTCCAGCCACAGGACCCAGAGCAAGCCCAGGGTGGCTGTGAAGTGGAAGACAGCAGCACTGTTGTTGCCCTCTCACATCTCCCACCACACACACTGCATGCCCAGGCTTACAGGGAGAAGCAATCTGTGCTGTCATGGTGTGTCATGATCACTGTTCATGGGTGCCTGTTGTAGGATGGAGCATCCTGGACTGGCTTTGCTGTGTCTGCCTGCCAAAACCACTTCTGCAAGGTCCCTGGGCAGCAGCCCTGGCTGCTGGGCAGATATCCCAGATACTGCAGGGGATCCCCTCCAGGTGGTGTTGGTTGGGCTGAAAGAGGGGTGTGGCAGAAACAGAAAATGTGGGATGTGCTGGGCAATAAGCAGTCTTTACTGGGAGCACTTTGCAACCATCATTTCAGCCCTGCAACGTGCCTGCAAGATGGGTGCTATTGGCTCTGATGCCAGTGCACAAGAGCTCCTGTGGATAATGCAGCAAGAAGCAGCTGGGCTGGGAAGAGGACCCAGAAGTCCTGTTCCTGGTGGCATTTCCATGCCACATGTCACCCATACTGAGAGGGAGCCTGGTCCTTGTGCTGTCTCTGCAGCCTGGTGCTGCTGCTGGAGGAAGCTGGAGAAGATGCCTTGAAGAAATGTCCCTGAGGCATCTCAGGATGTGAATCCCCCCGGCAGGTGAGCCCTTCAGCAAAGCATAGTGCTAAATCAAGGCTGAATTCAGGCAGGGATGTAAGGCATTTTTGTCACTTAACTTGGGGCCCAGAAGCTGGAGAGGGGTGAGAGGGGAGTTTGTCCCTGCTCAGCCCATGCACATCTGGGCTTCGAGCAGAGTTGCAGCTGCAATTGGCCCATGGTACCACTGGTTCCTGGAGCTTCCTCACTCCCCATCCCTGCTGTGGGCTTCCTGTTGCCGCAGTCACAGCACTTCAGGATTTGGGAATTCGGCTCCATCCCTGCCCTTCTGAAGGGATGCTCTTTCCCATCAGGGACCTTTCTCCCCTCTGCCACTGCAAAGCCTAGGACTGGCCTGGTGCCATGCTCACAGGGGCCTGCAGCATCCCTCAGCCAGGTTCGGCGGGAGCCCAGGCCCGCAGCATGCCTCAACCAGGTTCGGCGGGAGCCCGGCCCTCCAGCTGCCGGCAGACCAGCCCTCCCTCACCAGCTGCCCTGCACTGGGGCTGCAAACAAACAAAAAACGCCCCAGCACCAAGCCCTAGTAACTCATCCCCTCCAAACTGCTGTAATTACAGCGTGGCAGCTGGTGAGCGGCACTTGAAACCTGGTGTGTAAACACAGTTTTCTCCACCGCTGCTCAGGCAAAAGCAACCTCCTTCAGGGGAGCAGTAATTTCAGGAGGGGGGTCCACATTGTTGCGGTGAGGGCTGCGGCCGGCGTCTTTCATCTTGGCCTTTTGATGCAGGGCAGGAATAACAGATGGCAGCGGGCAACACCCGACCTCACTGCATTGCCTGCTCTGGGCCATTTTCCACCTTCTGGTGGGTAACTGAGTCTCTTTGCCCTTCCCAACCCCTGGGCCAGCTGCTGGCTCCCTCTCCCTTGCCAGGATGAGTGAAGGCACAGGCAATCTCAAAGAGCTGGGCCCGGCTGGCACCAGCCATCCAGGAGCTAAAAGAGCCATCTTGTGCCTGGAAGGGCTGGCAGCTACAGGCACAAAGGGATATCTGGGCCACATCACCACCCTGTGCCACATCACTACCTATCTTGATCCCTCACAACACTGCTTTTGGGGCTGTGGCTATTCCAGAGCCAACGGACCCAGAACAAGTGCTCAGATATCTCAGTGATGGGCACCCTTCGAGACCAATCAGAGGTGTAGCTGCCCACAAGAAGAGGTGACCAGAAGATCCCCACTGATGTCACTTCTTGCAGAGTGAGCCCAGACTATCACATGCAGGATGTATCACTCTATGCACAAGGATGCCACATCCCCTGCTCCTGTCCTTCAGCTCTACCCGGAGGCCCCGTGGGTACCACTGAAGAGAAGAGGAGGTTGCATGGCTGGAAGAGGGTGGGGAGAGGTGGTGAAGAACAAATGTCCCAGTTGGGAGAAATGGGTGCAGGAGACCGTTGCTCCCTGCCTTGCCTCCCAGCTCCTCCAGTGCCCCCCGATATGCAGCCCTGAGGACTGATGCTCTGCCCAAGCACTGTCTCACCATCACCATGCGCCTCCTCAGCTCCTGTCCCTGCCCCACTCCTGCTGCTCACCCAGCCTGGTGTCATCAGAAGCCTCCCATGATGAGCTTGGTTCCGCCGGGTCCTTCTGGAGAAGGAGGTGGCACATGTCCTGCCGGCATGGACAGGAGTGCCACTTTTTGCTGTGGTGCGGTGCAGGGAGAGGGAGGAACAGGACAGCCTGTGCTGCCACAGTCACCCCACAGTGATGCCAGGCTGAGTGCTGGTGAGTCCAGCACCATGGCATGCCAGATGGGATGGCTCTGGGCACGGCTTTCCCAGGACACGCAGTGGCAATGCTTTGAGAGATGCTT
>NW_009918244.1:17767-18216 GCF_000696875.1 Nestor notabilis | reverse complement strand
GTCCTGCTGGCTGTAATGCCCAGACACCACATGCTGAGCTGTGCATACAGCTGCAAGGGGACAGAGCTGGGTGGTGGCTTCCAGGCACCTCAGGCCGGCTCCCTGCACAGTGCTAGGCTCTTAGCCAAGGGCAGGCATACTAAGGCTGGGTCAGACTATCTCAGCACACCCTCGCAAGGGCACTGACCTGTGTTGGTACTATTACTGGAAGCATCAGACACAAAACACTGCTTTATGCCCTGATGGCTTGATGCTCTCTGACATCCAAAGCCAGGGTGTTAAATCCACCACCCTGGACCACTTCCAGCTCAGGTAACTGTACCTGCCAGAACCCCCTTCCCAGCAATTTGAAGGCAGGACACCATCTTTCCACTGCTGGGTGGGAGAAGGGATGCTGTTGCCTCCTGGGGTGCTCAGCTGATACCCAGTGTCAGCCTCAGACGGGCCAG
>NW_009918244.1:13933-17757 GCF_000696875.1 Nestor notabilis | reverse complement strand
TGGCCCCAGCTGTTGTTTAGCATAACATTTTGATCCCTGCTGATGCTGACGTAACTCCTGGGAGGCAGCCGGGAGTTGCCAGCGGGGAATTGGCCCACATCACTCAGAGCACTTGGGTAGCTGTGCAGAGAGGAGGTAATTGTTAAATGTGGGCTGAGATAGGCTGAGCGGGGAGGGCAGGAGGCCAGGGAGGTTGCAGACACCTCACCAAGGCTGGCTTGATTTACACAAGTTAGGCTTTGTTCAGTATCTCCCCGAGGTTTTGTGGCTGGGAGGTACCACCCTGTGCTGCTCTGATGACGGGGAGCCAGGCAGCTGCTTTGTGAAGCCTTGCAGAACCTTCCCCAGCAGCTGTGCAGGACCCAGTGGTGGTGGGATGGCGGGCACAACAGGGCTGCCTCAGGTCTACCCAAAGGTTGGTGCCAATCTCCCTGCGAACAGTGGCCTCAAAAACCCTTGGGAGAACAGCATGGGGCATGGGGAGTATGGAGGGGGTGAAGCTTCTCTATCTGAACTGGGGGACGGTGGTCACAGTTTGGCTGTGTTCTGGGCAGCCTTTGACTGGAAGCCAGACTGGGGGCAGCAGCAGTGGGCTGGAGGCTGTAATTTGCCCCATCTTGGTCATGGTCCTGACTTCTAGCAAAAGCATCACCTGGGTCCATGTTAGCTTCACACCCAGGGCACAGGGCTGCTAAGAGCCAACAGCATCCGCTGGGCCAGGCTGCAGTCCCCATGGTCCCCTGGAAAGACACCAGGCAGGTGGGAGATACCCCTAGTTGGGCAGGAGACAGGCCCTGGCTGCTGGGACAAGCTCCTTTAGACTTCAAGCCTCCAAGTGCATGCCCAAACCCACTATAGGTGATGTTCTGATGGCTAACAGTGCTGGAATATAGCCTCTCCTTGCCAGGGGAAGATTTTACTGCCTGCAGTGGTACCAGCCAAGAAGGGAAGACCCATCACTGCCTCGGACAAACAGATTATGTCTCTCTTGTGACAAATCTCTTTGGCACTGGGATCTATCAGACACCTGGATTGTGCACTAAAGCACAACTGTTCTCCATGGGCAGCCTCCCCTCCCTGACATGTGCCCTAGCTTGGTGCATGGGATGCCCATGGTGCAGAGCTGGCTCCTGGCACCTGTAGCCCTTTCCACTGTCACCCACCACCAAAGAAAAGCCCCCTGTCCTGCAGGTATAACCTGCCCTTGTCATTGTCCTGGCACTGCCTCACACATGCTGTGCTCTGCCACGTAGCCACACTCTGTGTTGCTCACTGCCAGCACCCTCCAGCCCACGCATCACCTATAAACCTGGTTGGTGGTGATGCCACCTCCCTGCTTCCCAGTGCCACAGTCAAACCAGTGAGTGTCTTCAGAATCCATCAGCCTGTCCCTGCCCACACTGCCCTGCCTTCTGCCTTGCTGACCTCCTGCCCTGAGCTGCACATCCCCAGCACCACACTGGCCCATCTCCAGCACATTCCCTGCAACCAACCAGACAGAGTGCATGTCTCTGCACTAAAACACTGCAAAAATAAAAGGTAAGGGCCTGGCCAGCTCACTTGCTTACCCTCACCAAGCCAGGCTGGGGCTCAGGTTCACAGCAGCATCGCTTCTCTCCTACCCTGGGCCCATGACCACCAGTCCCCATTTGCTCCTCAGCTGTGGCCACACAGAGGAGTTGCCAGTGGGGAGAGATACCCTCGGGCTCTTCTACTGAGTAGGGTCCTGTGCTCAAAGCCAGCCTGAGTCACGCTTCTTGCTTTGCTGCAGGGGAGTACATCAGCCCCTTGGAGCCTGCCTGCCCTGAGGTTTTGCTAGCTCACACTGAAAAGGAGGAGAAGCACAAGGGTCTGGTTTGTGCAGCACAATGGCCTTATGGGTTGCAAGAGGCTTCACAGCATCTCACAGCATCCAGACCTCGCAAGCTGCTGCCACAGACCCCAGGGTCTCTGACTGTCCCTTGTTCTGCAGCCACAGCCCTTCGGCCTCTTCACTGCCTTCTGCTCATCTCTGCCTGGCCCCCAGAGCAGGACAGGTTGTTCTGTGGGTCCTTCCCAACACATCCAGCCCCTGGATTAACAGCTGGCTGTGAGCAGGTCACCCCAGCCCTGCCATCCTGTGCTCCCCCTTACCGAGTGCTTCCAATTCATGACAACCCCTGCAAAGCCCTCTGTGAAAGTCACAGGGGAAAGGAAAATGACACATCCCAAAGTGGAAGCACCTTGCACTTTCTGCAGTCAAATAATGCCTGGCAGAGGCAGCTCCCTACCTGCTCGCTTCCTCGGCCACAGCTCAGCTGCTGTGCTGGCTCCCCCGCCGCCCCTTCCCTCCCCCCAGCCTGTGAGCCCCAGGGCAGTGTGCAAGGAGTGACAGGTGAGTTGGCAGCAGCCTGGCTCCAGCATCCGTCGGCGCTCCTTCAAAACCAAGCCCTTTGCACACTATGTTTCTGCCGTGTTGAACCCGCAGACATCAAGGAGAAGTAATTTGCTGGGATTCTTCTGGCCAGGCGTGTCCTGACTCCCACACACCGCTCTCACCCTTGCAGATGGGAGACACGTGCTCTGATGTTTCCCGACAGCCAGCATCACTGCTGGCTTGTGGTCACTGGAAACATTGGTGGGGAGTTGGGTTGTTTTCTTTCCGAGGCTGTGGAGTCCCTGGGTATTAGCTCAGGGTTTGCCCTCCCCACGGGACAGGTCTCAAGACACTAAATGAACCAGGTGCTTGGAAAGATTACCAAGGCAGCTTTAGTCTGGACAGGACAAAACCAGCTCCAAAGGGATCAGGGATGCTCTGCCCTTCCCTCCATCCCACCACTTTGGAGCATCCTTTGGCTTTAGGCAAGTCCTATCGTATACCCAAGCTGTTGTTGCTCTGAATCACTGAGCCTGCCTCCTGCTGCTGCTCCGGCAGCTGATAGCCTTCCTCAGCAGGACCAGGAACAAACCTTCTGGTCTGGTTTCCAGGTTTCCCTGGTCTCTGTAAATCCCTCTGAGCTTTTAATTCCTGGCTCTGAAGCCAAACCACACTGTCCCATCCATCTCTGGCATCCCCTGCCCCATCTCATGGCAGGGCTCTGAGAAGAGCTTGGGGAGGAGGATCCAAAGCATGGCTGGTGGGGCAACTTGGTTCCCTGTATCGTGGTCCCTTAGCAGGGAAATCGTTCTTGGAGGCTCAGTGTTAGCTGTGCCTGTTGCAGAGCTGGGCTGGTGGGCCAGGCCCTGGGGACCGGGACATACCCAGGTCCTGCTGACTTAACAGGAGCTCCGCTGGGCAGTGAGCAGGGGCACAGGGCATGTCCCAGCCCCAGCATGGAGCAGCTCAGTGCCCCCAGCATGGAATAGCTCAGTGCCATGCACCAACTAGAGACTCTTCCACCCAGCTAGGGTCCTGGGGCCTTGGGCCAGGGCAGAAGCCTCTCCCAGGAGGGTTTTCCAAGGATACTGAGCCAAGCTCCTCATACCAGGCCTCTCCTAGTGAGGCAGAGAGCAGCCTCTGTCAGGATGGGCTGGGAATCTCTTCCAGTTGGCACGTCTGCAAGCTTCCCCATCACCCAGGAAAGCTGTGAAGGGACAGCCAGTGAAGGCACACATTCCCCATCATCTGGTGAGGTTCTGGCATGCTTAGCTGTAGCCCAGGCTTGGTGACCGCCAGGCTTGGCCCAAAGTGCTGAGTCAGCTGAATCCAGGCCAGGATGCCCTCACAGCAAGCCAAGAGGCTGAGAGTGTCCCAGAGTCAGGGATCAGATGGCAAAGGCAGCATTCCACAAGCCCCCCGCTCCCTGCCCAGATCCCACTACCCTTCCTGGGGCCAGCCTGGCCTG
>NW_009918244.1:4660-13876 GCF_000696875.1 Nestor notabilis | reverse complement strand
TGTCGCCATGTGCGCAAGCTGTTCCTAAGGCAGGAATGTCCTTTCTTCCTGTGCCATGTCATGGCCAGATAAGTACAGGCCTCCAGATCATCAGCCTCCACATGGCTTGCCATCACAAAGTGTACCTTCCACATCTGGTCTGAATGCTCCACATCTGCTGGGGCTGCACCCTCCCTCTTCCCAGCACAGCTGGGCCAGGCAGCACTGAGATGATGAAGCCAGAGATACTGGGAGAGGCTGGGATGCATCAGGAAGGGATAGTGCTTCATCTCCAACAGGGAGGTGCTGGCACCAGGGACCCTCCTGAAGCTGGAGGGGAGATCCTGTGGCTGTCATGTGCCTTACACTGCTATAGTGGTCCTGCTTATATGGTTACAGAGCCCCTTCTGATATAGCTATAGGGACCCCCCCTTATACAGCTACAGGGGACACCTATGTATTCTGACAAGGATCCCTTTGACCTTGGAGGCTGCCCACATGTACACAGGTAATTCTTCACCTCCCTCTGCTCTGCAATAAAGATGGGGTTCTGGTTTAACAGCCCACAGTATCGCATGGACAATTCCCCTGTGTCCCCAGGCCTCAGGGCTGCCTTTGCAGCCTCGTCTCCACTGCCCAGAGCACAGAATTGCTCCTGTGGTAAATACCCACGAAAATAAGCCAGGGGAGACAGCTTCCAGCATCCCAGTAGGCAGGCAGGCCTCGGAGGGCAGACAGGGATCTACAGTGCACGGCTAGCTGCAGAGGTAAGCAGAGCAGAGTGGGGCTCACCCATCTGGGCTGGAGACAGCATGTTCCCCTCGACTGGGAACCACGGAATGGACTGGGAGCTGGGTCAGGACTGGGGACAAGGTCAGAGCATGGGGAAGAGGCCCTTGCCAGCCAGCGGTCCCCTCTCGGGCCATCCCAGGGATGCTCTTCAGGGCCAGTGCTCACACCGCTGCTGCTCCTTGCCTGCCAGCCCCGGGGCACCCGTTTCTCGCCCGAGCGGTACCAGGCTCTTCCTCCAGCACGCCGGCAGCATGGGGAGCACAGAGCAGCGCTCTCTGCCCTGTATCTCCCGTGTCCTGGGCACCCACGGGTGGGTGGCCGGGGTGTGCAGCACAGGTGTGCGGGCGCGTGCGTGTGCAGCCACTGCCCTCTGCTGAGAGAGCGCCGGCAGCTCACACTGCCGAGAACAGGGCTGCGCTCGGGGTTCAGGCTGCGCGCGGGCAGCCTTGTGAGACCTACTGGGGCCTCTCACCGCGTGCTGTGTTCTAGCTCCAGTCCCCCTGACCCTGGCCCTGAGGTCTTGTCCCAATGCCGAGGGGTTCCCGGCTGCTCCCAGGCTTCCCTCTCCATAGCTTTCCTCGTTTCGAACTGACCTGGGTCTCTCCCTTTCACCCTTCCTATTATTTGCTTGAGGGGGTGTAAGTGCAATTATCCAGCTATTTTTTATTTCGCCCAGCCCCAGCCAAGCAGATCCATACGTATGAATACCCAGGAGCAGGGACGTGCCAAGGACCTGGCTGTTAGCAGTGGGATAGCAGTGTACCTGCCCAAGCTGGTCATGCCAATGGTACCAGAGCTACCTCCAGCTGCCATGCTCTCATCCACCCTGCCCCAGAGGTGTGAGGCACTTCTCAGCCCTCATGCCCAATCAATATGGCAACTGATTACAACAAGCAAGCAGGGTCTAGCCAGGCATGGCCCAAACGTGATGCTGAGACAAGGCAAGAGTGTGTCAGCAGGGCCGGATCCAGCCTCTCTCTGCAGCACCTCTATTTGCCTGGGGAGCTGCAAGCAAATGTTTTGCTGCCTGGAGGGTCTTGATGGGTCTGGGGGATACATTTAACTGACAGATGTGTTGGAGAGGAGCTGCTCTCCCTCCCCACATACTGTCCATTCTTTATCTCTAATTTTTTCTACCCCTGGCAGTGTTCAAGGCTGGGTTGGACAGAGTTTTGGGCAACATGATCTAGTGTGAGGTGTCCCTGCCCATGCCATAGGGGTTGGAATTAGATGATGTTAAGGGCCGTTCCAACCCTAACTATTCTATGATTCTATTCCCTTGCTGCCTGTCTGTAAATGGGCCACTTGATTCAAAGCCTCTGGAGGAAAGGAGAAGGGGATCGCTGGTTATGTCTGCACTTGTAAAACAAACAGTCCCAGGGCATTCCCAGGCACAGTAGAGGGACTGCCACCATGGGAAATTTTAGCACTGCACTGGTTTGCTTTTGGTTTGGGCCAGCTTTCACTGATCCAAGCAATTTTTCCTTGCAGTTAAGGACTTAGCCTGGGTCAGGGACAGTCCCAGCAGGATCTGGCACACTGGGTACCCATTTGCAGTGTGTTTCACAGCCTGAAGGTGGGCTGGTCCATGACAGAGGTCCTCAGGGCCAGAGAACAGCCCTGGGTTTATTTAACTTAGTGTAGGGCTATAAAGCATCCTTCCCAGAGATCCTGGTGATGGGCACTTCAGAAATACAGCCCCATGAGCCCTGGCATGTCTGATCCAGGCATGTGGAAGGCTGTCTGGGTAGAGCAGCTCCCAGGCAGGGAGCAGCAGTGGGACTGTACTCTAGATCTTGGCTGGGATGAAAATTAAGGAGACTTTCATGAGCTGTGCCATGGGACAGCAGGCAGGGGGAAGGGCTGGGGACAGATCCCATGGGTGTGATGGGGTGGGAGTCCACCCATGCATGACATGGGACAGCCCCAGCCTGTGTCCCCCTACCCTGCCTCCCCAGTACATCAATAGCAATGAGGTTTATTCACGTACTTATAGAAACACTGCAGTGATGCCCAAGGGCTTCCACCCTCAGGACATTGCTGGGCATCACTTTCCGTCTCCCACCACAGCCGCACAACACCTGCTGCGTTTTGCACAACCATCAGGCCTCAGGATGGGGGAAGGACACACGCACACGTGTGTGCATGTTTGTGCGTACATGTGTGCACACGCCCGTGCCAGGCAGGCACACTTGGCGTGCTCTGTACCCGTGTTTGTGCTGTGCTTGCCATGTGCGTTTCAGGGCACGTGTGGGATCTGGCAGCCTGGCGCGGGCGCTCTGTGTGGGCAGGGGGTGTTTTGCTTAACACATGCCTTCACCTACGGTTGCGGTTTTGATGCAGAAAAAGACCGGGCTTTTGATGTCTGTGCGCACGTGCGTGTGCTCTGCGGGTGTTTCACACATGCTGTGTGCAGCTTGCACGGATGTTTGTGTGTGTTTGCACATGCATGCGTGTGTGTGCACGTGTGTGAAGTGTGAGATCAGTGTCTCAGCTGGCCGCCGCTCTGGCTGCTGGAATCCCTGCCTCCCAGGCCATGTTATAGATGAACACACTTGAAAGCATTTTTTCCCCCTTAGCCACCAGATTTCACTGGGAGAAGAAAAGGAACTGGGCACTTTATCTTCATTAGCAGCTGGGAGCCTCTTGGGGAGGCTTTTGTCTGGGAGATGCTCTCTCCGCCCCTGCTCTTAGCCCCTGTCCTCACTCATTAGCCTTTTCCGGAGGGGAAACAGGCTGGCTGGCAGGGTCCTGAAGCTCTTCTGCAACCTCGTTTCTGCTGGCCACCATGTACCCCAGCTCGGTGGCCTTCTTCATCCCCTCCAGTGAGCAGGGCTAGGAGAGAAGGGGACAGGGCCCCTTGCTTATCTGCTCTGGGAGACCTGGGAGTCATTTTAGGCCCCAAGAAGCCCCTTTAAGTGCAAGCTGCTGCCACCCCTGGGTGGCTTTGGCCAGTGCTGGCTCAGGGTCTGGAGGGGCTGGGGACAAGGTTGGAGGTGGCTCCATGGCCAAGCACCCTAGGAAGGCCGGTGCTGGGCAGGCTGAGGTCAGCACTCATCCTTCTAGATTTGCTTATCACCGGGAAGTGCTCATGCTCACATCCTTTAATACTGAGTAACCATGACAACTGCTGTGGAGCTGTTATCTTGTCCCCAGGCCAGGCACCACAGGGGTCCTTGCAGAGGGATCTCAGGGCAGAAGCTTTTCTTGAATCACTGCTGTGTGCAGGGTGGCACGTGGGCTGCACATCACCCCACTGCAGAGGCCTGGGGCAGTTTGGAGGGGATACAGCACTGCTTCCCCTGGGGTGCTAGGGCATCCCTGGGCAGAGCCAGGGCTGCTGCTGCCAGAAGCGGGGCAGGATGCTGGGGCAACCTTGGCTGTGGGAAGCACTTTGGGGGAAGATAGGGGCAGAGACAGTTGCTGTTCCCCTCGTGCTAGCCCAGATGCTGGGGATTCAGTGAGACAGTGAGGCGGGGGTGTTGGGGGCAGACTGCCTTAGGTAACATTCCTTCCCACTTAAAAGGAGCCATAAATCACTCACTCTTTATTAAAAGCTCTGCCTGACCGGGAGAGAAATTTCAGGAACATAAATCAACTCCACTGCTCTCTCACAAGGGTCCTGGCTTGCCAAAGACCACTCCCTCCACCATCCCCAGGTAAGGCACTGTGCAGCCACACTCTCCGCATCCATCCCCATGGATGAGGGATGGGGATGGAGGTCAGGGTCGGATGGTGGGAGCTCTTGAAAACCCAGCCTCCCTGTGCAAATCCTTACCCCAGGGGCTTGTGAGGACTAAAAGCAGGACCTGTCCAGGGGGCATTGGCTTTTGTGACCCAAGTTCTCCACTTCCCTCTGCTCCTCAGGGCTGAGTGCAGGGATACCAAAAAGGTGCCAGTGCAGACCCAGCACTGTCACAGGCAGTGAGCAGCCTCTCCTGGGGCTGCCAGGAAGGAGACCCCCTTCTCCCTTCACCTGCCTGGTAGTGAGGAGGGCTGGCCTTCCTCAGACAGGCCAAGGCTGGCCTTCCCTTTGTTCAGGAACTGAAAGACCCTGGCTGAAGCCAAACACCCCCTGAAGCCCCCCTGATTTCCTGCTGCCAGTAAGGATTTTGCCCTAAAAGATGGAGACTGGCTGCATTTTGAGTTCATGATCACCCCAGGAGCAGGGCTAGGGGACGGGGGCTGCATCAGGTAGGAAAACACCCTATCCCAAAGCCCAAGGTACCCATGCCTGCCTCTTGCCTGCACAGACTGGGGCTGAGCAGGGGGATAGAGGTAGTAGAGAGCCCGAGCAAGAGAAGGACTCGCTTACACAGCATTAAAGCAGCCGGCATGGAGGTAGCTGTGCTTGCCCCACCATCTCCTGTTTTTCCAGTTAGATGTGTGGCTTAATATAGCAGCACTTATGTTGTAAAATATCACTCATAAAACACAGGGGATGTGCTGTGTGGGAGCATTCACAAGCCAATCCCCAGCTGCTTTTTGATGTTGGCTTGGAAATTGCAGCGTCCTGGCAACGGCTGCTTGCTGGGGTTTGTGTGCAGCCAGGCCAAACCTTCCCCAGGTGTAAGCCTGCAGAGATCTCCAGGCTCCAGAGAGCTTTGAGGATTTCCATTCACTTCAGGTTCTTTGTCTGGAGTGGAGGGGAGCTACTGGGGGTGCTGTGGGATGCACGTGCAAACACCCACAGATCTCAGCCCACACCTGGTACCATGGAGCTGGTGCCATGGGAGCCTTTCCTTAGTGAGGAACATCAGGTACAGCAAAACAAGGGGCCCAGGGGATAGGCAGTGACCAGCAGCACCCAGCTGCCAGCACCAGCTCTGCATACCAAGGATGTAATAAGTGTTTCTGTGATGGGTCTGCTCCCCCCATCAGCTGCGTTGGTGGGAGAAATCACTGCCTTGCTGCTTGCAACAGCACTGAGCTTTCTCAAACAGCTTCCCTAGAGAGGGAGCAGGCTGATAAATAAATTTGCAAAATCGGGCCATGCTCAGGCAGTTTGCTCGCAGCTGGGCATCCCCATGTGGGAAGGCTGAGCACTGGGGATCTCATCCTGCACAGAAGGATCTGGCTCTGTGGGGTACCATCAGGCTGTAAGAGGCAGCCAAGGATAGCTCATCTTCCTCTCTTATTCCATGCCTCAGCTGGAGAGGGAATGGGTTGGGGGAGAAAGAAAGGGGATGAGGGGAAAGGAACTGGGATCATCTTGCTTTGGAAACTGCTGAGACTCTTCCATCAAAGGGAAGGAAGCCCTAGGTGCAGGGCTGCAGGCTTTCATGAACCACTCACTGCAAACCCCGGCCCCCAGGGTCTGTTTATCCTGGCACAGGAGAGCCCATAAACTGCAGCCCTGAGCCGGCCCATGGAGCATAGCTTTCTTCCCCATTGCAGCGGGGCTGGGACAGCCTGCCAGGGCAGGAGGAAGGCTGCCAAGCCTGGCCAGTGCGTGGCCATTGTCTCTCTGGGCTGTGGGGAAGGTGTCTCCATCCCTGCAACCCTGGAGCCAGAAGTGAGCCCTTCTGCTTCCACCAGCTCTCCAAGGCCATACTCAGTCCCCATGCAGCATCCCTGGAATGGCTGAGGGTCACCAGGGCACATGGAACTTGGGGTCCCACTGCCACTACTCCCGGACCTGAAAGCAGGTCCCAGCCTAAGAGCAAGGGGCTAGGAGCAGCGTTGAGAGCTTGTCACCATGCCTGGCTAGCACTCCTAGAGGTCCTGCCCCATTAAGTGTCTCTTCCAGCTGGGCTGATCCAAGGTGCCCCGTAGTTTCCCACGTTCCCTCCTGCCTGCCACACATCATGTTTTGCATTTCTCTGTCTATCTTATCTCCCTGCTGGCTCACCCCTTTGCAGCTGGTCTCTTGTTTTCCCTCTGCACTCTCCCTTGCTCCTTGGCCCCACCCGCTCAGCTCCAGCCCGGCTCCTGTGCAGAAGGACCTCGAGGCAGGTCCCAGATAACTGCCAGACCAAACAAGAACCTTTTGTGCCACACTGAGCTCATCTGGAGGAACTGGACAAAGACCTGACCTGGGCAGAGCAAGAGCAATGCACGGAGGGACTGAGTGGCTTGGTATTTCCACGCAGTGCCAGACACACAGCATAATCCTGCCTCAGTTTCCTCACTTCTCAAAAAAACCTGCCCCTGCCCCTGCTCATAACAGCATCCTTCCCTCAAGAAGGGGAGGGAAAAGGGCCTGTGCTGAGGGCTGAGCCGGGGAGGGAGGGCACATGTCCTGCTGAGAGATGCTGTCAGTGCTGAGCCCTGTGTGCACAGCGGGCCTGGCAGCCAGCAAGGGCAGGGAATAAAATTCTCCCCCCTCCCGGCCCGCTGCTGGGTTAATATTCCCTCTAACGACAGACGGCTCCTTTTATCCTCTCTTGTGCTCCTGCCAGTGATTTAATCTTGGAACAAGCCGTGATTATTTCCTGTACAGCTGCCTCCCTTGCTTCCACCTCAGACCAGGCTTGACAGCATCCTGCCAGGCAACGATACCCTCGTCCAGGAGAGGATGCCAAGAGACCCTTTCCAGCCCCCTGCCTGCCCAGTCCCTGTGCCCCTGCCTGTCACATAATGGGGGAGTCACAGGGAGAGGAGGGACAGTCTGTGGTGGGATACCTGCATGTACCTGGCAGGCATCAGGGGAGAAAAGGGGCTAGAAAAGGCAGTGGATTGCTTGACCAGGGGGTCTTCCAGGTCCCAGCTTCATGGGGTAAGTCTAGGGCTGTGAGAAGAGGCCAATAGGTCTCAGACTGGCTCCCTGGCATTAGCACAGTATCAGCACAGAAACACCTAACCCTGGATCCAAGCTAAGGTACAGAGCAGCTGGATCCCAGTCTGCTAGTGCTCAGCAGCCCTGAGCCAAGCCCCACAGAAGCAATGACAAGTCAGGTGAAGGATTTACCCTCATAGCCCTTTGCATCTCACAGGACTGCAGTGCTTGAGCACATGCATCCCAACCTGAGGACCACAAAGCACACAACCTGGGATCCCATCAACAGCCACAGCAGAGCTGGTGGCATGGCCTGCAGCAGCTCCAGAGGGTCAGGGGCCTTGGGGACCCACATGGAGCTGGCACAGGCAAGATCTGCTTTACATGGAGAGATTGGCAGGAGCTGGGACTGACTCCATCCTCATCTGTGCAGTGAATGTAGTCAGCCCCAAGCACCAGAAAAACATGAGGCCAGAACACCACTGAGGACAATGTCCTGAGTTTCCCCTTATGTGGCTGTTGGGGAG
The DNA here is from genome assembly GCF_000696875.1 of Nestor notabilis. Taxonomy (NCBI): domain Eukaryota; kingdom Metazoa; phylum Chordata; class Aves; order Psittaciformes; family Psittacidae; genus Nestor; species Nestor notabilis. The sequence goes on along the minus strand of NW_009918244.1, from coordinate 5,860 downwards.
AAAGCTTCCAAAATACTGGATCAATATCCACACTCCACCTGCAAGCAGGCAACTTCCCTGTGCTACTGGGCAGGTGGGACCACTGGAGGTCAGCACTTGTCACGAGAGCATGTGGACAGGATATGCATGCTTGTCCTTCATGTGTGCGCTACCTGGGGGGCTGAAGAAGGCCAGGATACTTCCTTGCTAGGGCAGGGAAAACCAGGCAGCAGGAAACCAGAGCTGGCCCAGGGGCCATCCCAGCAACAGCAAAACGTGGGGTGCAGCTCCACCTGGTGGTACTGCGAGGCCCCCCCGAGTGTCACCAGGTACCTTTGGTCACCAGACCGGCACAAGGTGCCCCAAGAGCTAAAGCCTATGACCCTGCCATTCCTGTTACCACTAGGAAAGAGAGCAGGGGACGGCAGCCTCACCCCACGGTGTGGGATGCCTCAGCACTTAGGGATGCCGGGGCAGCATCAGCCTGTGGATGCACACGCTGCTGCACACACACAAATGCACCTTGGTATGCACATAGCCTGTGTAGTGAGCATGGGGACAGCTGGTGCAGCGCCAGCCATGCCCGTGGGACCCGGCCCTTGCACACTGAGGCTCCCATATGGCTGCAGGAGGAGGTTAAATGAAGGGAGCTGCAATCCCGAGGGGCTGGACTGCTCAGCTCCTGACGGCCAGGGAAGTGTGGGAAAAAGTCTGACCTGGAAGCCAGGAGTCTTAGGCTCAGCACCCAGCATCCTACATTGTCCTGGACAAATCCTTGCTGCCTGCCATAAAGGAGCACAGCTGCTTTCCTTGCCCCTTTCTTCCCTCTTGCCCACTTTCCCTTGCTCTAGAATGCTCCTCACACACAGCACACAGTGGCACCTTTTTCATTGCAGGACAAAGACCTCAGCCCCATCACACACAGCCCTCTCACTATCAGAGAGAGGTGCCCGCTTCTGTGCAGGCTGCAGGCTGGGAGCTGCTGGATCTTCACAGGTGGATGATGGGTAGCAGGAAGGAACCACCACCACCACCAGGACATCAACCAGACACTTTCCCTCAGCCAAGTGGCAGCTTCCTCCAGCTATACCAATGCCCTGACAGCCAGAGAGTCTGCCCAGAGCGGGGAGGCAGAGAGCTGCGGTGATGTGCTGGGCACGGAACCGCTGGCTCCAGATAACCTGGAGATGGGGAGGGGACCCAGAACAGCGCAGGGACCGC
>NW_009918244.1:1755-4460 GCF_000696875.1 Nestor notabilis | reverse complement strand
GGGGCGGATAATTAGCCTCTTCATTAACCTCCATCAGCCTGCAGCTGTGTGGGTTTCCTCCTGCCACAGGACTGTGGATGTGCTGGCAGGCATTTAAACAGCCCACGGTTACGTTTGGGCCTTCTCTGTTACATCCTCCTGTCCCACTCAGAGATGAGACCTTCTTCCCTTAAGGATTTTAATGGCAGCAGACCTGGGAGAGATGTGGGCTGTGAGCATAGCCCCTGTGGCAATCCCCATCCTTGCCTCCCCACCAGAAGAAGCTGGGGGCTGCCTAGTGCCAGGATCCCTCTCTCTGCTCAGGGATCGGAAAGCAGAGATGTGTTTCCATGTAGATTCAAGGCCTGGCTCTGCCTTGCATGGTTTCCACCCAGAGGAGCTGTGTTTCTCCATCTTTCTGAGCCATTCCCAGCACTGCTGTTCAGCAAATGGCAGGACAAAAATAGCTTCTCTCCAGGGGCTGCAACAGGGCTGCTCGACTTGGCTGTGCAATGCGCCATTCTGATGTGTAAACCCAGGGCTGACCTCAGTGCAGGGACTGTAAAAGCTCCTCCAGCCATCTTAGGTAGGCTTAGGTAGGCACTGCCCCGCACTCCAAGCCAAACTAAGGAGGTGTCACAGGGTAAGCCTGGATCAGCTGCAGTGTCTGTGGGAAAAGGGGAAAGACAGAGGAGGACCAGAAATGGAGACAGGAATGGTGGCTGGGCTGCGGTACTCAGAAGCACAAGCAGGTTTCTCCTCTCTGGGTCCTGAAGACAACCTGACAGCCAGGTCCTCTGGGGCTTCCCATTGCTCAGGCAGGAGCTCTGCTGTGCGGGCTTGGGAGGGGGAGCAGCAGAGCTGTCAGACGTACTCACTGAGAGATGTACCCAGACTGTGAGCTCTTTCTCCACGGAAAAAGCAGCACAGCACAGGAGCTGGCTGGCCAGTCGCTGCCAGGGAGACAGTCCTGCTCCCTGCCTGCCTTTGCCAATGCAGACAGACCACGCACAGCAAGTGAGCTATTAAAGAACAGCTCCAGTCAGCCAGCAAACATGCACTCATTCATCATTCTGGAGCAGGCAGGAGGACATGCCAGCTGCTTTTAGCCAGGACCCCTCACAGAGTCCATGCCCAATAGCTTAGCAGCCTGGAGGGAAACTGGGATCACACTAGGGGGTCCAGGACCCTCCAAAATGCCTTTTCATGTCCTGGGGACACTGGGAGAGCTGTCCTACCCCAAGCTGGGAGCTTGTGTGTTTCTCAGCCACAGCCCCAGCACGGCAGCATCATGCAGAGACAGCTTGGAGAGGACATGAAGGTTGGCATGGGCTTCACTATTCCTCATGTTCCCACATGCACTGGACAGGCTGCGTGCAGTGGGAAGCTCAGCTAGGGTGGGCCTACCACTGCTGCCAGGTACCTGCAGGGAACTGTGTGGTTCCTGCAGGTCAACACTAGCTCTTCTACAGCCTTTGCACAGTACTGTCTGGTTTTACCCCTGCTTCTCACCCCTGGTGCTGCTGTCTCTCTGCCTGTCTCCATCCCTGGAGCCCAGCCAGCTGTGCTGGGTACCAGAGTGCTCCAACTCTCCATCGGGAACAACCCTGATACAAGACAGGGATACCACTTTACACAGCCCAAATTGAGGGCCTGGACAAGAAACCATCCCTTTGTTGGTGCTAGCATGTAGCTGAGGTATGTGTTATCCTGACTGGAGTGACCCTTAGTAGCAAAGGATCTATGTATGCTAAGAGTGTCCTGGCAAAACCTTGCCAACCAGCAGCTGGCCATGGGCAGGAGCCTGGAAGCAGCTTTGAGACTGACAGTGCCTGGAGCCCTACTCCGTTCCTCCCTCACATCCAAAGACATGTCATTCCAGCTGCCTGGGGTGGGAAGCCCTATTCCCTGGGGAAGTGAAATGCTGCCCTCCCTCCTGCTTTGTGCCTTTCCCTGCCAACTGACTATTTACAGCCAAGACCTAAAGGAAGAGCCAAGCAGAGGACATAGTTTGTGCTACATCATTGCCAGCCTCAGGGCTGGAGCTGTAAGTGTAAAACTGAAGAGCAGGGTAAAGATCCTCCTCTTTCACGTGGAAGAGTGGCTGCCTCCAAAGTAAGCTGTAAAGCTGCTTCTCTACCTGCACAAGAAACATCCTGTTGTTATTACAGGGCTTAGGTAATTCCTTAGTGCTTGCAGGAAGCTCTTGCTGCTGGCTGGGGGAGGGACTATGGGCTCACTGACCTCCTCTACCCCAGAGCTGCTCTGACAGTGGGGGACAGGCTGAAAGCAAGAAAGGAAAAACTGGCCCTGGAGCTGTTCTGCTGCTCACAGCCAAGGCCTCAAGCTGCGTCACTGAACAGCCCCGAGCTAGATTTTTAAACAGGCTTCAGCCAAATCTCCCTCCTGGGAAAGGCAGGAGGTGCACACACTGAGCTGCTCGGTGCTGGTAACCATAGGCCCAGCTTGAGGGAGTCAGGGTGGCTTTCTGGTCCCATCCTCTGTGTAGAAGGCTGCAAAGCCCATCTCAGCACTGCCAAATATGAATAGCCCTTAATGTGTTCGGAGAAGCCAATTTGGGAGAGCTCACACAGGCTGGAGGCGGCCTCATGTGTTTCAGATGAAGCAATATGAAAGCAATTTTACTCCAGCAGGATCGAGCAGTATGCAGGAAGGGCTCTGCTTCCTCACCTGCAAAATTCAGCTGTGGATTTCTGATGAGACCA
>NW_009918244.1:0-1724 GCF_000696875.1 Nestor notabilis | reverse complement strand
AAGAGCGTTCCATCCTCAAACATGCAAAGAGAGCAAAGACCACAAGTTGCTTCCCATCCCCTTCCTAGGGTTCCTCCATCTTCTCAGTAGCTTGAAGCCAGCTCTGTGTATGTAAATGCACTGACTTAATCTTCACCAGGAGTCTTGTCCTGATTTTCCTCTTCTGTTTTTGTCCCCCTTTACCAAATCCTCCTGGTTACTTCAGTCCAGCCTAAGCTTGCCTTTGTTGGGTGGTGCTGGACCAGATTTGCTTTGATACTGGCCACTCCCAGAGCAAACCCGTGTGTCTGGGGGTCTGCGTGCACATGTGCACATTCTTAGCAGATCCCACTGCAGCTTCCTGCAAGGTAACAGCAGGACAGGGCTGGCCACAGCACAGGACATGTGGGAATGTGACTTTGCCCCTCTTCCCTGCATGGCACTGAGGCCACAGCCTCTGTCCTGCCCCTAGATGTGGCACATCAGCCCCAGGCATTGGGAGGCCCAGCTGGAGGTCTGAAACCCAGCTCTGAGCTTGCACTTTCATTGCGAACACCTCCAGCATCAGAAGCGCAGGAGGAAGCGAGGAGGCTGGCTTAGCTCCTCCCGGTTGATAATTCATTACTGCCTGTTAGCCTGGATCCATCCGGCAGCAGCTACATCCTTGCACTGGCATGTGTTCATTTCACACATAAAATGCTGTGTCAAAATGCATCATTGAGACATTCTCCCTGAAATCCTTCCCAGCTGCCTCTCCCGGTGCTTTACATGCAGGAGCAGTCCTGGCAATCAGGGTGTTTTGTTCTAATAGATGCCTGACACCTGCTAGAGCAATCAGAGCTGCAGGATCCATCCTCCAGCTCATGAGAAACACAGGGGGACCTTCCTGCAAGGTGCATGGCAGCAGCAAGCAGAGGGTGCAGGTTTCATCCATACCATGCTTGGATCTGGAGAGGGAGAAGCAGCCTGTGTGCACGTGGCTGGTTTATTGCATACCATTTTGCAATGATACAGAAATGCAGCATCTCTTCTCTCCTTCCCCAAGGGCTCTGGGAGCCCTGGGCAGCAGGGCTGGCTGGTCTTGCGAGGTCCTTCCCCTTTCTGCAAGGTCCCTGACTACGGCCTGATACTGGTGACCATCAGTGTGGTAGTAAATCTCCTCTCCAGGGCCGAATGAGAAGAGGCAGGGTAGGCTGGGGGACCCAACGCTTGCACAGCAGGGCTAGGGGCACTCCCCCCAGGTTGGGTGCCTCCTGTCTCCCTACAGAGCTGTATCCAAGATTGGGCTTGTTCTTACAAGACCTGGGACTCTCCCACCAAACCTAGGGCCTTCATGGTGGCTGTTGAGTCACAGTCAGCCCTTCCTCAGCCCCAAACCTTCTCCAGCACACATTCATAGTCTTCTTCACCCCTTCTCATCCTCTTCTCTGGCATTTCCCACAGCTTTTCTTCCTCACTATGTCCCCATAGCACCATCTGGGGGAGGGGGGGAGATTCCCTGGTGCAGGAAGGTTCATCCCTCACCTTGCAGGTAAAAATACAGAGCAGGACCTGCGTGAGAGTGGCCAAGAAGCCACCCCCCCCCCCAGCCCCTTCCTGTGCCCCCTCTCCTCTGGGACCCTCCGCAGGGCCTTGCTACCTCCCCATGTCCCTAACACAGAGGGCTGAAAGAGCTGGGACACCACCGCAGGTACCAGCTCCCCCATCTCGGTGGGAACACGGGGCTCCCCCCCAACAGTGAAGGT
>NW_009918243.1:17508-18419 GCF_000696875.1 Nestor notabilis | reverse complement strand
GGTGCCCACAGGTCAGCACAGCGGGTGCTGAACCCCAAACCCCAAAGAGCTCCTGCCCCACAGCCCCTGGTCCAGGCAGCCCAGCCTGAGAGGGACAGAGGTCGCTTTAGCCCAACAACCACATGCACACACTCATCAGCATCCCATTCTGCTCCCCATCTCCCAGACCTTGGGGTTTCCAGCAGCAAAGAGACCATCACATGGAGAACCCCCCATTCCTGCAGATCTTACCCCCCCCAGGCACCCCTATCCCTCCAAGCCTCCCCTCTCCCAAGGGAACCAACCCTCACCCCTGCTCACAGTGGAAGTTTCTGGGGCTTAGTCAAGGATTTAAAGGCTGGAATTGGCAAAGACGCCTTCTGCATCCCCAGTACCCATATGGGGTGGGGGAGATGGGGGCAGATGGATGGATGGGGACACTCACAGGGACCCCTGACACTGAGGAACGAGCTGATCCCCCAGCTCCACGGAGCCACAAGGACTCCAGCGCTCCTGGCAGCGCCGTTATTTATTTATTTCAAAGCCTGGTACATGACATTTCTCTCCTTACGAAGGCGGCGGCAGCAGAAAGCCCATCACACACACACAGCCTCTCTCTTGAAAGCAGAGCCTGGAAACCAGAGCCTCATCTGCATATTCATAAGTATCTGATAAATTAATCATGATGGCAGAAGCATTCAGGCTAGAAGGGAGGTGACAGGGGAAGGTTGCACCCCCCAACACAAGCCCATCCTCACTCTCGCTCCTCATCTCCCAGGCACAAAATGTTTTGATCCCTTCACAACTCGGCTGACACCCCTGGGTGCTGCCAGGGGAGGGGGCTCTGCCTCAGCCCCACATCCCTTCGGTACCTGCTTCCAGTGGGAGATGCTGAACACAAGGGCTGGGAGGAGGATGGAGGCCCCAAAGAC
>NW_009918243.1:8043-17486 GCF_000696875.1 Nestor notabilis | reverse complement strand
TGAGCTCTGCTCCTATGTCCCTGTCCGTCTCCATCCCAGATCTGCCCCCAACACAATTCAACTGCCGCAGTGCCACCCAAATTTACATCCAACGTTATTAATGCTGAAGGGTTTGACCCCCAGGATCCTTCCAAGTCCTCCATGTGCCTTCGGGGTGAATGGGCATCACCAGGATTCTGTGCCTGGCAGCCCCAAAACAAGGTACGGAGGGGGTTTGTGGAGGGGTTTGGCTGGCACAAAGCTGGGAGGTGGGAGATGGGGCAAAGCAAGGGGTGTCCCTGGCAGAAGGAACTGTGCACACACCACCAGCCACAAGAGAGCTGCAGCCTTCCCCTTCATCAAAAACACTCTCCATGGGCAGACCCAGGTTTTGGGTATCCTCAGTGTCCTCCCATTGATCCCCTTTGGTCTGGAGGGGCAGAGTCACCCTGCCCAGGGGGGGAGATGCTGCCTCCAGTAGCACAAGCAGGACCTCAACCAGAGCTGGTGCAGGACTGCCCCAGAGGCAACCGCAGGGCTGAGCTGGGCTCACTCACAGCAGAGGGTCAGCTCAGTCCCCAGCACACACCAGGCTCTGCCCAGCACCAGCACCACCCCACGGCCATTTGGAGAGCTCAGAGCAGGCATTAAGGAGTTGAACATCAAACCCAGCACCAAAGCCAACAGCCAGTGGAGCAGGACAGCCTGGAGGGGACACCACTGCACAGCCAACAGGTCCCTCCACACCAGGGGATGCAAGGATGGACACGGTGATGGAGAGCTGACCCCTCTCACCTCCAGCCCAGCTCTGTCCCCAGCTCCAAGGAAAACCCATCTTACACCATGAGCCAGGCACCAGTTCCCAGGCAGTGACCCACAGACGGAGCTGCTCCACATCCTCCTAAACCATGAGGACCAAGAACACATCTGCACCCCATCTAAAGCAGCACATCTCCAGAAGAAGAACTGATCTCTGCGGATCCCAGTGCAGGATCTGATCACCCCCCAACACACCAGATCGCTCCCATCTCACCTCCCCACACACAGACAAGCACAAGTACATTTGGGGATGTGCACGTGTTAGCAGATGCTTGGAGGAATCCCCTGCAGAGAGAGCAGTAGGAGAGCTACAGGGGCCACAGCAACATGGTCAAGAGGCTGCTCCCGTTCGCGGGATGTTTAATATGTTGGGCTTGGTCTGGGTAATTAGCATCTGAGCAGTAATTATTCACACTTGGCCTTTCTATAGCCTGCTTATAGATTCGATGATTAATGTTGCTCCTCGAGTCAAGCCTACCCTGGGTTCGGCAGCACGCGTTGGGAAAGTTAAGAGGAGGCTGTTGTGTGACGGAAGATGCTGCCCCTGCATCCAAGAGCAAACCCAACACGAGAGAAAACTGAGAGCAAAAAGCACTTTGCAGAGAAGCAGCAGACACGGAGCAGAGAGCAGCCATCTCAGCAGCACACCACTGCCACCATCCACGCACCAGCAGCTCCCTTGTGTAGTAGGAGAAGCAGCAACCTCCCCCAGCCATCATAGGATGCCCACACTGGGTGCTTTGGGGTTTGCTGGTACCACAAAGACACCAGCTTGGGCAGATCCCTGCAGCAAACAGGGGCACGCAGACGCCCCTCAGCCACCTTCCCACCACATACACCCAACAGGGGGTCTCCAGGGTTGGACCTGCTGCCCCCACAATGGGGAAAACCATGGGAAAACATCTCCACATTGGGACTAACGCAGCTCAGCCAAGGAAAATCCACAACCCAACAATGGGCTCACCTGCTCTCTGGCTCCTGGTATCACCCTCGCAGGAGGACCTGGGGCAGGTTTGCAGCACTGGTGGCTGAGGCCCTTGGAGGACAAATCCTTCTCCAGCTGCTCCTTGGTGCAAAAGGCATTTCCAGCTGAGCTGATTTCTGGGGGGGTTTATCAAGAGGGCCACAAGCACATCCAGTGCCGAAGAGCACGTGGAGGTTGGCATGGAGAGGAGCCAGCCAAGCCCAGAGACAGAGCTGCCCTGGCTCCTCTTCCCCACGGAAAGCACCAGCCCACTCCATGTCCTACAGAGGAAGGAGAGGAGCACACAGAGGAGTAGCCCCACCAAACCCTGCTCTTATCCTCACCTTTGGCCCCATCATCAAGGGCACTGACCCACACCTGTGGGGTGATGCAGAGCCTTAACCCTGTGAGTGCTGCTGCCCAGAGGAGGGGAAAGGGCTTTCCAAGGGAGATGAAACCCCCTGAGGTGCCCGGGATGCTGCTGTGTCCCTGCTCCTCGCTCCCCTCTTCCAGCTGCTCTCATGGGACTGAAGCTGCCCCTTCAGGCTGCAGGTCCCCCTCGGACCAGACCCATGGTTGGGAGGGGAGTGTTTTTCCTCTGCTCCTGCTGTGCCAGACTCATGGGGACTCACGTGTATTGAGTGCAGCAGAATCATTGAATCATAGACTGGTTTGGGTTGGAAAGGACCTTAAAATCATTCAGTTCCAACCCCTGCCATGGGCAGGGACACCTCACACTAGACCATGTCACCCAAGGCTCTGTCCAACCTGGCCTTATCATAGAATAGAATCACAGACTCGGTTGGGTTGGAGAAGACCGTTGAAATCATCACTGTGCCCCCTGCTCCCACCTTTGTGATGTGGGAAACAGGGACAGCGGCTGCAGCACAAAGCCAGAGGCACATCCCAACCAAATCCACTTTCCATTCTCCCCAGGCAGGGTAAAGCAAAAACCTCTCTTAAGGTCGGGGCTGGATTCCAGTGTCTGCTTCATGTCCCTGCTTGGGCTCAGCCCCGGGCAGCCGCCACCCCTGCCTCAGGTCCCTGTTCCTACACCTTCAATTTGGGAGCTTGGTTTTCATAAACTCCCACCAAAGCAGCACTTCCCCCCCTTTTCCTTCACCAAAATGAGGCTTTTGCACTGAAACCTCTGAAGCTGCTTTTTTTTTCTCCCTTTTCCCCAGGTTTTACAACATGAAAGTGGATGTTGATGTGAAGGGAATGCTGAAACTGGAGATGGGGAAGTTGTGCTCCGGGAGGCGACTGTTTGCTCACGAAATCACCTCTTTTCAAGCTCCCTGATGGAATCCTGCACAATTTTCCCTCCCATCCCACTGCCCTGCACTGCTCCGGCTCTTGTCCCTCCTCTGCTCCCTGGCGAGGATGAACAAAACACCACCACGATGTGTCCTGCCTGTGCCCACTTCTCGCAGTGGCAGCGTTTAGGGCTGCACGCTCCAAACAGGAACCTGCTCCTGCTCCTAAACCCCGTGCAAATGGAGTGCTCAGGAGTCAGGGATGCTCCGATGAATTCCCCCCTAGCACAGAGCAGGATGCAGAGCTCAGGGAATGGTCTTTCAGAAACCCTCCGTTGCATTTGCTTTGGTGTTGGAGAGGCAAGTGTGTGAAGTGAGATGCTTTGCCCCGTGCTGGTGTAAGGCAGGGGAAAGACTCTTCATCAGGGACTGTAGCGATAGGACAAGGGGTGATGGGTTTTAACTGAAACAGGGGAAGTTCAGGTTAGATATAAAGAAGAAGTTCTTTACTATGAGGGTGCTGAGGTGCTGGCACAGGGTGCCCAGAGAAGTGGTAAATGCCCCATCCTTGGCAGTGTTCAAGGCCAGGTTGGACAGAGCCTTGGGTGACATGGTCTATGTGAGGTGTCCCTGCCCATGGCAGGGGGTTGGAACTGGACAATCTTAAAGTCCTTTCCTACCCAAACCATTCTATGATTGTACGGCTCAGGTTGGGACGTGGGATGAGCCCACGCAGGGGCAAAGCAGCACCTTGCATATGGTCATATGGGTGCCAAAAAAGCCTGGAGGACTCTCAGGGCCACAGGACAAGCTGTCCTCCATCACCCACCTCCCCCCAGCAAAGACCATGCTTATGGTCCCCACAGCACCATGAACATCCCGATTCTTGAACCCCCATATAAACCAGAGGCAAGACATGGTTAAAAAGCCCCCGAAGCCGGGACATGAACATCCCAGGCTCTGTAGCACAGGAATTGGTCCTCCAGCTCAGCAATGAGGAGAGATAAGGGCAAGGATTGAGCCTCCAGTTTGTCCCCCTGGAGCTACCGCTGGATTAACTCAGCCTGACATTGTTTAAGGAGCATTTACATGCAGAGCTTCTGCAGCCTGGCCCTCCAGTGCTGCAGGGTTAGGCAATGCCTCTGGCTTTTACCTTGGCTCGGGATCTGTTGACTCTGGAAAAGCCCCAGGTTTTGGAGCACGTCTATTAAAACAAGCAGCACTGTGGTCATCCAGGCTCTTCCCTCCTGCCCATGGAGACCACGAGCTCTGGTCCAGAGTGAGAATGGGGGAGCTGATCACCAACCAGAGGGAATCAGTGGTTCCTGGAGTGGGGCTGCTACCACGGGGTGATCTCCACAGCATCACTGCTGCTTTATTTGTCCCATGGTCCTCCAACACCAACGGGCAGTGACTGGAGCATCCCAGAGATGTGCGTTCAGGACAGGCATAACTGAAGGGTGGCTCCAGCAAGAACAGCACATGGGAATGCTGCAAGATGGAGGAAACCTGGTCCCTCTGACCCCAATTTGAAACTTATCTTCATATAATATATGTATAAATATACAAGTTAGGCTGCAGTAACCAGGACCACACCACCAGGCTGGGCTGAGCGGAAGGATGAGGAGCTGTAGAAGCCATGAGATGCTCCAGCCGGGCAGTGCAACGCGCAGAGAAGCCACCCTCAGCTCCCCTGATTTCGTGCTCCTGATGCATTTATGTCACTTCATGCCCAGATTTCCTGGGTTTAGAAAGCAGGACAACGCTTTTATTCCTGGTCTCCAGGTGGGAAACCGAGGTGATGCCCTTAGCCAAGGTTACAGCTGGGGTCTGTGGTACAGTCAGCAACTGAACCCACATCTGACTCCATCCAGACCAGTGGGCAGCCCTCTCATGTATATGCAATCTCTGTTTGAGTCTCTCCCCAGGGACTCATCAACCATCTTCCCCCTTTAATTATAAAAATTAGTACTTTCGGGGTATATTTGAGGGGTTTTCTTCTCCTGTGTTGACAAAGTGCAACACTTGATCACTCTAACCCCAAATTCTCTGTGACACAGAGACCCTGGCAATTATAAAACACTTCCACGCTCGCTCCATAAAACCCCTTTGCTGTTGCTATTAGTATTCATTAACATTTTATTGGTGTTACAGGATGAAACATCCAGTCTTGCAGCTCCAGTGGGCTTGGGGATTTCCAGCATCCTGCAATATGTATCCGTGCAGAGGAAATTAAAATGTGGATGGATCAGCAAGATACAGGCAAATCCTCCACAGTAATTTGGAGAAGACTAGACTCTGGTGCTAGTGGAGCATATTCCAAGCTATCTAATGGAGAGCTGATGATCTCTGTAACAGCCTTTTTGTAAGTTTTATTCTTGCCTACAAGGGAGTTTTTGCAAAGGGGAGATGTAATACCTAAACTAATGTTTTTAAAGGTATATGCTCTGAACACGGAAAAGTAAAACCCTTTGCAGAGCAGTTGCTTGATCAGTCAGTGCCCAATAAAAGAATACACTCCAGTATCTCACAATCTAACTGGAATTCCTTTCTAACCAGCACTCCAGTCAATTTTATGTAGTTTGTAGCCACTACAGGACATATTGACTCTTTGGAATATTGGAATGCTTTGCTCTTTTAGCAATAGTACAACGTTATATCCCCTTTAGCAGCATTACCTCTTGAAACCCAAGTGGTGTGTCTATATGGAGGCTGTAGAAGCACAGTGCCGGGTACATCATTAACTCTGCATAAATCAAGTGCTCTACAGCTACACACCCATTCATCAGGCTGGGCTCCAGCACCACAGACCTCACCATCTCAAATCCCTGTTTTTACACGTAAAACTAGGAGGAATTCATGTCAAAATAGAGGATTAGGGTACCTTGACTTAGGCAGTGCAGTCTGCTGAGGTTTCTCTCTCCCGAGTGTCTTAGAAACAGAAGAACTGATAAGAAACTGTTCCTCTACCTTCTCTCCTGCCTCCATTTGTAGCCTCAGCAAATCCTTGACCACATCCTTCATCTATTGTTATAAAAAGAAGCAGGTTAAAAAGAAGCAGGTACGTACTCAGCAGGACCTAAACACACCCCTCAGTGCCAGTGGATCTGGGCCCTGCAGCACCATTCCCACAAGACCCAATCCCATTCCCATGGGTGTGCACGCACTGAGCATTAAGGAGCCCAAATCCTGGTGGGGGATTTTGATGTTATTTATTATCTGTGTTACAGTTGCAACTGGGAACACGGGGAGTGACTCGTTCCAAATTTAGCGACAACTGTGTTTATGCCCTGCACAGAGCCGGCCGATGTAGACATTCCCAAGCCCAGGCTTTTTATAGCAAGCAGAAGCACCCACTCCACCTCCTCAAAAGCCTTCTCTAACCTCCAAAGCCTGCTCATCACAACGAGCAGCTCTCCAAGCTGAAGATGCCCGTCGTGGTTCAGCCCTTTCTCCATTTGGCTCATCCTAGTTTGGAGCTTGGCATGATCACGATTCTCACAAGATCAGTCCAGGGAATGAGGGGTTCGTCCCCAGGATGCTCAAGGAGCTTATTCTGATGTCAATGGGAAGAGCCTCATCCACTGAAGGGGAAGCAACGTTAAAGGGTGAAGATCTCTCTTCTTGGCTATTAGAGCACGAAACGACCTCCAAAAGCCAATTCTACATCTGAGCCAGGAGTTGCTTGTTTGAAGCAGCAGTGAGATCCCTGTGCGCCTCTCAGCCACAGAAGGTTCCCACTGGCACATGGGCAGCGGGAGTTCAGGTCATATTAGCAGCTATCCTTAACCACCAAATCCACCTTCTCCCACCCATCTCTGCCTCCTTCCCTCTCTCAGGAAGTCAACGCAGTTGCATGGACACGGTGCGGCATCCAAGGCTCTTATGTGGTTCAGCACCAGTTCCTTGGAGTACAAAGCACATCTTCATCCTGGAAACTTCCAGCTCAGGTTTTGCTGCTCAACAACTGCTGGTCCTGCAGTGGGGACTTGTTTATTTCATAGCAGGAACCCAGCACTATGTAATGGAACTGAGCTGCACACCAGGGACAAGTTAATGTGGCAACAATGGCATGAAACAGTTCTATTCTTTCACTACTATCACCACACAAGGCTGCTTCTCTTAACTCTTACTTCATTTATTCCTGGCTGTCACGAACAATCACTTGTAAAGGAGGGCTGTGAAGACAGTGTTGAACAACACGAACCGGCCAAAGAATGGCAATCCCAAAGAATCCAGTTGGGAAAACTGAACTTAAAAGCCAGTGGGCTAAGGGAGAAGATGGTGAGAATCCCACACCACGTCTGCTTCCCCTTTGCCGTGCATCACGGTCACCAAAGGATGTGTTCAAGATGAATTCAAGCGCCTTCAAAGAAAACATCTGTGATCTCTCACCATCCATCCCTCCACATCACTGCCACTTTTAGCAACATGCACTCATACAGCTGGCCTGTGTTGATGGAGAAGATATAACCCAGAGACTTAGAAAACTAGCATTTGCTAAGCACATCTGCGCTCGCTCCAACCAGTCGTGAGAAGGTCCAGGTATGATTTCCTATAGCAATCCAACAAAGCTGCTGAGCTAAACTGATGCTGGAAGTCCCGAGTCAGCCCCTACAGCAGGACAGGAGAAACAGCTGAAGAAAAAAGGTTCCAATTCTCACCCTGCCTCACAAACAAGGCTCAAACATCCTTTGGTTACTGAAGTCTCTGATCTTCAGGAGGGATTTGCTGGCTTGGGAACAGGCTTCGCACATCACGCACCTGCCAAACCCAAGCTGGGACAGAGTGGGGTGGACACAGCAAAAGTGTTAAAAATAAAGCATACCTATGACAGAAAGACAACAAGGAAGGAGACAAAAGACAGACAATACACTCACTTCATGCAGTTAAATAAGTCAATTTTGGTGCAAGCAAGAGATCAACAACCAACGCAGCAAGTGCCTCCACAAAGCCTCTTCCCTGTGCTGAAGGCTCCAGCCACGCTGGCTCTGCTCCCAAAGCAGGAGCAAACCCTGGTCCAAGAGAGACCAACACAGTCACCGGTGCAAAACAGAGACTTGAATCAAAACCACACTGTTGGAGGAAGTGGACGAGCTGCTTCTGTCATTGGGGCTGCTACATGTGTGGAGCCACCAGGAGAAGAGCAGAGCCCCAAGAACCAGGGCTGGACATTGGTGGCAGTCAGAGGAGGCAAGCAGCTGATTGCCACACCATGGGAGCACATCCCAAGCAGGATGGTAAGACTCAGACAAGAATTACCCGCTTTAAGTCCAAAAACCCCTAAGCAGGACCCATGTGCAGACTCAGGCAAGCAAGAAACACAGAGCTCTATGTGAGCATCCTCCTCGGCAGGTCCCCAGCACAGGGACACCACCCCCAGAGAGCAGCGGCTGCAGCTGCAGGGGAAGGAAGCACCTCCCCACCCGATTTTGGTGCTGTTTGTCATACTCTTGGTGTCCCTCCCATGCAAGGGTGTCAACGTTTCCACCCATCCTTTTGCATGGAAGGCCCATTTCCATGAGATGACCAGGAGAGATGCGTTCCTGACCTTGGGTTGCTTTGGGAAACCACAGGTTCTAGCTCAGCCATTGCCAGCCAGATGCTGCAGAGTCACTTCAAGCATGGTGACACTTGCCAAAAGCCACACACCCCTGCTCCTGGCACTAAACTGCTCCTCTGGAGATGGACCCATTGAGCCCCAGCAAGCACACAGATCACCAGCACCGCTCCAGGAGTGAACCCGTTTGGAAAGCCAACACAAAACACATGTCCCATGAAGGAGTAAAACAAGACTTAGCCCCAGTCTTCCAGTTTCATTCAAAATGCAAGTTTATAGAGTTCTTTCAGCAGGTCAAAAGATCCTTGTCCCCGCCCAGGGCTGAGCCAGAAGCAGGCAGGACAGTAGCAGTGCTGAAGAGTTCTGCTTTAGCTCTGCAGACACCTGCATTTCACTGCCTCTATTTAGACTCTTTTCTTGGTCTCGCCTCTCCAAGAACCTTTACAAGGGGAGTGAGCAGGTCTGGCAAATAGAAAATTGTGAAAAGAACAAAAGATAAAGCTAAAAAGTCACAAGCAGGTTCCCCACCACCACTAACAGTGCAGCAGCCTGGCTGGGGCAGCCCCACTGCCCCCTCCCTGCTCTGTGGTACTGCAGAGATAAGAGTCCCTGCTGCAAACACCACACCAGAGCCCTGTGCCCCCCACTCCCAGCCTGGGAGCCCCCGGAGAGAAATGTTCCCTATCCAGCTGCAAAGCTATGGACCACCTTGGCGAATCCACACCAGCTCATCTCAAAGCCAGCACCAGCCACTCCTCCCCTCCAAGTGATGCTGCTGGCATGATCTGGACCACATCTCCATCCATTCACTTGCCTCCGACACGCTGCTGGCTCTTGGCACTGGAAGCGTGGGGTCCCTCTTCCC
>NW_009918243.1:302-8017 GCF_000696875.1 Nestor notabilis | reverse complement strand
AGAGCTTTCTCCAGGTATGACCTGCTGTCCCAGGCTATTTATGTTTTTTGTTTCAGCACAAGTATATAGATGCATGTAAAGCTGCATGCTTGCCCCCTCATGCTGCCTTCGCTCCGGGGATGCCTCCCAAAAAAGAGCTGGGGAACATGCTGCTTCGAGGGGAAATCCCTTTGCTCTGGGGCTGTCACTACAATTTATGACCAAGCAGTAGCAGCCATGGTCACTTCGTGCCACT
Source organism: Nestor notabilis (assembly GCF_000696875.1). Classification (NCBI taxonomy): domain Eukaryota; kingdom Metazoa; phylum Chordata; class Aves; order Psittaciformes; family Psittacidae; genus Nestor; species Nestor notabilis. The sequence goes on along the minus strand of NW_009918243.1, from coordinate 7,782 downwards.
GAGGCCAGCCCAGCCCCGGGGCAGCAAAGCACAGAGGAGGAAACAGGGACTGCAGAGGGCAGGTTGGACCCGGTGATGAATGTGTGCGAACATGTGAGGTTTTGTGCCCGTTAAGAGGGAGCCTCAGCAGGCACTGCTCAAGCAGTGTCTTTGCTGCTCCCACACAGCTGGGTCCCTCAGGGACCTGTGTCTGGCTCCAGAGCCAGCTCAGCCCCCCACAGCCCAGAAGAGGTTCCCAGCTTCACCCGAGAGAAGAGGCAGTGGGGGGAAAGGAAGACCCAGGGAACCTTGCAGAAGAAAGGGAGGGAGGGGGCTTTCATTACCCAGAAAAAGGGAAAGGTGAACCCTGGGCTTCCAGCAACCCACTGACATTCCCTACAACTTCCTTTACCCATTTCAGCCCTCCCCATGCAAGCAGAGGTGGCTGCGTACAGCCACGCGCAGGCTCACACCTCGCCCCTCGCAGTGGCTTCCCAAACCAAACAGCAACAGGAAACTTCAATGAAATTCAAAAGGGAAATTGCAGTTACCACTGCCCGACACATACACACGTGCCTTCCTCCCCTCCACACCCCCTTCCTCCCGCCATGGGAAGCAGAGGGCCTTTGCAGCAAGGCAGCCCCTGCTCAAACCCCATCCACGTGCCCGGAGCCGTACGCAGCAGCCGCGCTGCCCGCGGGCGCAGCAAAGCGAAGCACAGCCCTGGCTTGGGTGCTGGCGACACATCCACGTGCTGGGGATGTGCAGGAGGAGCTGCTCCGTGTCCCATCACCCATGCAAGGCCAGCGAGTGCTTTGGATCTGTGGTTGCTGATGAGGATGTGCAGGAATGAATGGGCTGCGTGTGACGGGCACGGTGATGAGGAGGGGGTGAGGGGAGGAGGAAGAGCGCCGCGCTGTGCCTCCGCTGCCTCCGCTCCTCCTGCGGCCTCCTTAGGACGTCACAGGCTGGATGGGGAGCAGGCTGCCGAACTTAAAGTGCTGGATCACAGGAAACTTCTCCAGGCACTGCAGGAGAGATAAAGAAGGGTGAGTTCAGGAGACGTTTCCACCTTACGCATGCAGCCAGAGCTACATCCTGCCTCTGGGGTCAGGAGGCAGCGAGTTTGGGGCCGCTTGGCTCAGCTGCAGGCAGAGGGATCAGTCCCATGTCTCCCCCCACCACATTCCCGTCAGGCTCCTCAGGCCAGTAACACTTCATAATCCCATCCCCTTCCCTTCAACCAGAGCCTGTTGCTTGCTGAAACTCAGGCCTGGAGCATGAGCAGAAGAGGCATGTTGATGTCAGCAGCTTTCTCTCTCACCACCTCTCCTTGCTCAAGCTGATCTCTTTGAAGAGCTTCACTCTACAAACACTTTGAGAGCTGCAGAAACCCCCTGGGGAAGAGACTCTCCCTCCCCAGGACAGTGCCCACACTCTGGGTTTGAGGCATCATCCTGCAGCCACAAGGCACTGCCCAAACTGCATTCCAGGTTCTCAGGTCTTTGACAGACAAGCACCAGGGATTTTGCTGCCTTAATTTAAGACGTGATCCCATTCCCAACAACCTCTCACCCGGAAATTCCCACCATCCTTGCAGAGTAATAACAGAGGGAGTGTGGATCACAGATCAGCCATATACATCCATTACAAGGCAGCTTAGGCTGTGAGGGCACGGCCCCCTCTGCTCACCATGCTGCCAGGGCAGGAAGGTCAGTGACTGTGGTCAATAACCATGTCAAGGTTTGCCAGCACGAGCCTGGCACAGCCACTCAGGAGCTCTGTTTCTTTGAGTCACTGCAGATTCAGACTGCCAAGTGCTCTTGGGAGGAGAGCCTTTCCCCTGTACCCAGCTGAGGCATGGGTCTGCTGATAGGAGTCTTGTTCTGCAGGAGATGTGAAGTACAACCACAGCACAGCAGCTACCAACTAATAGGAACCCATCTACTCCCAGCAGTTCCTTGGCAGAAAGAGCATCTGCTCAGAGCTGGGGTGGATGGATGCTGCACTAGGCAGGCTCCAAGCTCCCCACAAGCTGCAGCCCCAGCAGGAGGGTGTCAAGGCCACGGCGGCTCCTGCCTGCAACCAACAGCCTCCCAGGCAGATCTTAGGAACAAGATGCAGAAGTCGTTCCTCCAGGCACTTCTTCAAAGCACAGTTTCTTCCTACCAAAGGGAGGCAAGAGACATCCCATAGTTACCACTCTTCTTTCCATAGGAAGGAGCCTTGTGTCCTTCACTGGGCTGAGCTGAACCCGCTGCAGCAGGGGAGATCCCAGAGTGGGGAGGAAGCAGTGTGCTGCAGACAGCTCTTCACCCCGAGGCAGGCAGCCTGCCCTTGTGCTGTCATCATGGGCAAGCAGGCAGATCTTTGCTCAGAAGCCCAGGCCTATGGTAATCCCTTTGGAGCCAAAGGTCAGACAACTGGTTCCAGCACAACTGAACTGCTTGCAAGTACGCTAGAGCCAAAAGAAGTTTGGAGGTGATGAAAGCACAGCACAGCAGTACCCAATCCTGGGGAACAACAGCCATGCAGAAAACCACAAGCCTCCATGGCAAGGCACCAAAGAGAAGCAAGTCCTGTGACCATCAAGACACATCACCTTTAAAGCTTCCTAATGCTCAGAGCTGCTGCCATCTCCCCGCACAACCACTCAGACAGACCCTTGGAGGAAGCAGGGCTGGATAACAGTGACATGAGGGAAGAGCAGACAGAAATGAATACTGGAGATGTTGACAGCTAGAAATGTCAGCCCAGCTAGCTCCAAGGAGTCCCATGGAAGACCAGACTGGTTTGGGCTCCAGATGAAGAGCCTTTCCCATCAATGGGAATAATGGCTATCCATTCCACTTAACACATCGCCAGCCCAAGAGGAGACAAGCAGAGAAACTCCCTCCTCTATCCAGCAGGACTAGCATGAATTTACTGAGTTATCAGAGGGGCCAAGAGACAGGGCACTCCTTGCATCATTTTGGGTGAAACTGATGTAGCCAACGCTAGCCCAATGGAGGGGACAGGCTTGTTTTCTTCTTGTCACCATCTTGACCACGCTGAAGGTCTGCTTGGGACTGAACTGGGGAGTAGATTCATGCATCAAGTCCAACCTTTAAAGATGGAACTAGGACTAGATTAGTTACAATGGAAAGTATTTCCCGAGTGACTGCAGAGAAGGAAAGGTCAGGAGACTCAAAAGCAGGCTCAGGGGAAAACCATCAAGGCTGCTGCTTTAACCACATTCTATTCTGTCGACTCCTTCACTCACTTTTGATGGAAAGAATAAGAAAAGCCCTTGCACTTCCAAAGGAACACATCTTCACCCATTATATTTATATTATAGATAGACGCATTTGAGATTTCATAAACACACAGAGCTGAAGACACATTGTCTTCAGTCTACTGCCCATCCACAGACCCTGCAGCAAGCACCCTTGAGAACCTGAATCCAAACCAGAGCTCCCAGCCATAGGGATGTGCCTGGACTTTCTGTTGGCTGCATAAAGTCATCCCATAGAGGGGACAGAGAAGAGATAAAGCATCCAGAGTGCTTTTTAAATGACCCAAGTCTGGGGACTGCCCCACTCCTACCAAGTGAGAGCAGGTTATGAGTGAGCATTTGGCATCTCCTGGTTTGCTGCTAGCAAATGAGCCCTTTGCCCTGCTGCTGCCTCTACTCAAAACCTGGTCATGGTCAGCACCACTCAGCACTTCTCGGCCACCCCAGACACATCCAGGAGCTGCAGCCTCCATCAGTGTCTGATTTCACCTGATCTACCTGCAGAGGGTGATCAGAGGGGCAGGGGGAAGGGAGGAGCACTTTGCTTGACTCAATGTTTTCTACATCTCAGCCTAAATTTGCGTCACTGCTCTTCCCAGCAGTTTGTGTGTTGATCCCATTGACAGAGATACAACTCTAGGTGTTTCTAGAAACCCACCAGTACTGGATCCAGCATTCCCACAGAATGTCATCAGCTATTCAAAACAGACCAAGGCCTCTGGAAAAGACCACATCTTGGGTGCACCTAGAGGAGCCAAAGAACCCCCCACTCTCTAGAGGATCCCCAAACTGTGGAAGGGAGATCTGCCCCAAGACATCAGTGGACACACACACTGCACTGTGGGCATGTCACTGCCAAGCTCCTCCAGCCGGGTTTGTGGTGCAGGAGGTGGGAGCAACCATACAGCACAGGGCACGTGGGGCACCAAGCAGAAGCACCCAGACAGATGGGGCACATGGGATGCCCAGGGAGTACCCAAACAGCACGGAAAGGAACTGATGCAAAGGAAAGGAAGGACTGAGGCAGGGCTGCTGAGGCACCAGCAGACCACACTCTAGGTTTTAGGGGACCCATGTTTCACTTTAACAGCATTCCCAGAGCTGGGGTCTTCCCACCACACCCCCCAGCTCTCACACCAGAGCCTCCAGCTCCGGGTTTCCTGGCAGGCAGCAGAGCTGTGAGCAGGGGCAGTCCCACAGGGGCAGCCCAGGGGCACCCCTCCAAAGAGCAGCCAGGGGAGGGGGTCACCCCCCAGCCCCGCTTCTCCTCTTTGGAGGCTGGGAGGAAAGCTGAGCTGGGGGCGGAAGGAGCCAGCGGGCCTGGGAGTGACACCTCACAGATTAGAGAGGTATGTGGCCTGGAACCTAAACACAGGATGTGCAGTGCAGAGGAAGGGCTGGGGGAGGGAGCGCCGAGTTCGGCACAGTTAACCCCTTTGTGCGCTGGGCCTGAGCTGCCCGCCAGCCTCTGCCATATGTCCGAGCTCCAGGAGCATGGCTGGCTGGAGCAGAGACCACAGAGAATAGGATTAACTCTTTCAAGCACTCCTGGTCCCCCACGGGGGCCCCAGGGAGTTGCACCATCCCTGCTCCTCCAGCATCTTTAGCAGAGCCAGCGCAGCCCTGCAGAGCCAGCATGCTCCCATCCTTCCCAGCAAGAGATGCCGCCTGTTGGCTGTTCCCTCCGGAGGCCCAGATGTGGTGGTTCCTGTCCTGCTTCCTCAAGCTCAGGGTTAGCTCGAGCAGGAAGGAGAGATAAGGGAGAGCCAAAACTGCCCAGTTCCCCAGGTCAGGGCTGGTCAGGAAAGCCTGCTGGGGCAGCGCCAGCACAGCCCTGGTGCATGGAGCAGCGCCAAGCCCAAGAGGTAGCTGTGGCCTCCCTGTGCACACTGCATGGATGGGACATTGGCAGCTCTGCTCTGGGGCTCCTTAACAAGGGATGATGATTCTCCTCCAGCTGGTAAAACAGCAGTGCGGAGACCAGAAGGCCAAGCAGGGCAAAATATCAGCCCTAACCCTTCAGGTCAGATCTAAGGAAGAAGTTCTTTACTGTGGGGGTGGTGAGGCACTGGAACAGGTTGCCCAGAGAAGTGGCAAATGCTCCATCCCTGGCAGTGTTCAAGGCCAGGTTGGACAAAGCCTTGGGTGACATGGTTTAGTGTGTGGTGTCCCTGCCCATGGCAGAGGGGTTGGGACTGGATGATCTCAAAGTCCTTTTCAACCCAAACGAGTCTGTGATTCTATGCTTCTAATCTGGAGATCTGCAACCTGCACTATGGGAATACAAGAAATGGCAAAAGTCACGTCTGCAAGGAATGGCCAATTTGGGATTGGTTTGGGGGCAAACACTAGGCTGGCAGGAGCCCACTCCTAGCCAGCAGCACCTGAACCACTATGGGCCTCCAAGCCCCATTCATGGCTGTGACAGGGGCCCCACACCAAGGAGCAGCAGAAGAGAAGAGCTGACCCACAGTGAAGTGGAAGGGAGGAGGTGTGTGGGCAAACAGCCTCCCCCTGCCCATGGCCCTCACCTCTGCCTTGTACATGCGGATGAGGCCCTGGTTGACCTTGGACCAGGAGGGCACGGCGCTGATGTTCCAGAGCTGGTTGGAGTGCTCAGCAAAGGGACCCGTCTTCATCTGAAAGAGACCCAAGAGCCGGGCTGAAGGATCTGGGCCAGCCAGGAAGCTCGTGCACCAGCAGTGACTCACGCTCACACTCTCTCCAAGCAAACATTCCCACCAAGCCCTGTGACCCACGCAGCAGCCACCTCACTGCGCCTTCCCTCGCTCCCTCCTGCTGCTGCGGCCACATCACATGAGGCCGTGGCAATCCAGCTCCCCACCTGCCTCGATGGAGTTAAGCCTTTTCCTGCCACGCTTTCCTAATCTGCACACCTCCCTTTCAATGGCTGCATTAAGAAAGCCCCACATAAGTCCCGTTCTCCCCCCCAGTAGAGCTTGGCTCAACGCTGTTCCTATTCTACCCAGAAACCTCCCAGTGCAGCTCTGTTGGGCTTTCCAAGAAAATGACTCATTCCCCATTCAGATCAACAACAGGCAGCAGCAACAACCGCTGCTGCCTTCCCTGAATACAGAGGGCAGTGCAGGTTGGCAGCAGCTCCAGTGCCTGCAGCCCATTCCACACCTGCCTCTAGCACAGGAGGGCTCTGTGGGGAGGCAGGAGCAGAGGGGACACGCTCCAATCCCGCTCTCCAAGCTGGCTCCATGGCTGCGAGTTGCAGGCTCACAGCAGATGCTTTAAATATAACTTTAATATGGGGTTTTTTGTTTGAATATTCCAGTGTTTTTCCTCCCAGGGCGAGGGGGTTTGGAGGAGGGAGGGCAGGGGGGGAGCTGCAATCAGGGACAGTTGCATGCAGATTCCCTGGGTAGTTGTCTCTCCTTCTCCTCCACGAACAAAACCAGACCCTCGGGGAGAAAAAGAAACACAACGCAGCCACTCTGACTGAGCGAAGTTCCCATGACATCAGAAACCACAAGGCCGAAGCTCATGCTAAAAGGGAGCGTGGGGAGAGAGGAATCTCTTGGACTCTCCTTCTCCAACAACTAACCCCCCTTCCCTCCGCGCACGCACAGGCCTGGGGCGAGGGTGGGAAAAGAGCCTCCAAACCCACCCCTCTGCCTGCTCTAAAAGCAAGCAAAGCCGATCAATCCGCTGTGGGAAATTGCTGCCGCCCTTCTGCAAGGTCTCTGTGGCAGCAGAGAAAGAAAGAGAGCAGGTAAGGGGAGGGGAAGCCAAAACACCCCCCTGCTTGGAGGACAGCGTGTTTCAAGTGCGCTGACCTCGGGGCTGGAGCACCAGAAGCAGGTCTGTAGCTCTGCCCGCAGCCAGGAGAGCGCAGGCGCATCCCCACATCCCCTCAGCGGTGCTCGGGAGCCGGGGGATGACAGATGAGCTGCTCAGCCATTCCCGCTCCCCTCCGCCACGCACGTTCCTTGCGGATGCGGGATGCAATGCGCACATACACAAAGCACGACGCTGTCTCGGGGCTGGAGCACCAGAAGCAGGTCTGTAGCTCTGCCCGCAGCCAGGAGAGCGCAGGCGCATCCCCACATCCCCTCAGCGGTGCTCGGGAGCCGGGGGATGACAGATGAGCTGCTCAGCCATTCCCGCTCCCCTCCGCCACGCACGTTCCTTGCGGATGCGGGATGCAATGCGCACATACACAAAGCACGACGCTGTATTAAGCACAAGGATTTGGCA
>NW_009918243.1:0-212 GCF_000696875.1 Nestor notabilis | reverse complement strand
TCACCGCTGCCCTTCGCAGGGGCACAGCTTGCCTCAGCCACCACCACTCTGCTTTGCTTCTCTCCCCCCTTGTAAGCTGGAGTGAGCGTGGTGGTGAGCACAGAAGAGGCAAGCGTGGCTCACACCATGCTCACACCACTGTGGCCCTCCTCACCCAGGAATGGCTTGGCTATGGTTTCCGACCAGGGAGGGAAAAATAAGGAGGATGAAGG
>NW_009918242.1:10904-14538 GCF_000696875.1 Nestor notabilis | reverse complement strand
CCCTTCCAACACAAACCATTCCATGATTCCTTATCACCCCCAAAAAGGTGGATATTAAAACACAGTAAAAGTGATGCTTTGGCTGTGGGATGCCCTGGGGGGAGTCTCCCAGCCCTGCTCCATCCTTGGCTTGTTGGAGAGCCCCGGGTGGTGGTACTGAGCCAGGATGCTCTGGGTGATGTGGCTGTAGGTGCTGGGGGACTGTCACAAGACACCCCATTCCCTCCCCTGCAGCTCGGGGAACAACGTAACATTTAGTATGACAAATACTGGCTTTCTCTCTGCGAAAGGACGTGGTGACCTGTCACTGTGATTAAGGAGCTTCTCAGCATCTGTTACAGGAGCCGAATGCAGCGTCGAGTAATGAATGAAAAGCATCCTGGGGTTTGAGAAATCACCATTAATTTCCTGCAGCAAGAGCTTGCAACGCCCGGAGGAATTAAGACGTAAGCGCTCAAAATGGTCTTGTAGGAAGCTGAGGAGGAGGAGGCACCAGGGGACGTGGAACGAGGTGGAACCAGGCACGTCCCCAAGTCATCTTTGGTGCGTTCAGTAACTCACCGCTGCCGAAGGACGCTGCAGTTCAGGGGGGTGAGGTGCACACGGGGGTGTTTGGGCTGCCTGACCCAGGGCATCTCCCCCCTTCCCGTCTCGTGCGGAGGGGAAGTGCTGTGGGAAAAGCAGTAATTCATCTTGGCCTGCTCTTTATCCCATTTTAAGTCTCATCTTGTTTGAAGAAGAGACTACCTGTGCTGTGGGGCCACCACTGCTGGCTCTGCTGTGTCCTTTGCAACCACTGGAGGGAGAGGATGGGGCTGAAGGGCTGCGGAGGTGAGCACAGGCTCTGGTGTAGCAGCAGGAAAAGCACTTGCAGCTTTACTGAGGCTGGGGAAAGGCTTTGCCGGGGCCAGCTCTGCTGGGGAGGGATTTGTTACCACCCCTGAAGTCCCAGGTTGTTCAAACACAGGTTTTAATGTTGCAGGAAGCAGCAAGGAGGAGGGTTTGTGTGTGAGCTGCTGGGATGCTGCGTAAACAACCCCGTGGTAGGAAAAAGGGGCATTAACTGCAATGTCTGAGCCTGCCCTGGAGAACAGGATCCTCTTCCCGGGATAGCAGGAGGTGGGTGCCCAAGGGGGAGGACAACGGGAGCACTTTGCACCATGTGAGTGTTACAAAGCACATCTCTGCTCTAATCCCCTTTCTCTGGAGACCCCAAGACCGTAGTGACGAGCTGTGGTTGAACTCTTTGGTGGTGCTGTGCTGGCAGGTCAGTGCCATGGGGTGCGTTAATGCAGATGTCATGTGCTGTGCAGTAACCTGGGCTGAGTGTAAGGATTCCTGCTCTCAGGAAAGCCAGAGTGCTTTTGGTGGGTTTGACATTCTGCATGGGCCTATACTGCTTATACAAGCTGTTCTTCTGGCATAATTCAGACTAGATCAGGAGGTTTAATTGCTACAAAGACATTTTTTAGGTATGAAAGACACGGAATGGTCCAGAGGTGCCTCCTCTTAAAAGTTTCATAGAATCCCAGCCTGGTTTGGGTTGAAGGGACCTTAAAGCTCCTCCAGCTCCAACCCCTGCCCCGGGCAGGGACACCTTCCACTAGAGCAGGTTGCTCCAAGCCCCTGTGTCCAACCTGGCCTTGAACACTGCCAGGGATGGGGCAGCCCCAGCTTCTCTGGGCACCCTGTGCCAGCGCCTCAGCACCCTCCCAGGGAAGAGCTTCTGCCTCAGAGCTCATCTCAGTCTCCCCTCTGGCAGGTTCAAGCCATTCCCCTTGTCCTGTCCCTCCATCCCTTGTCCAAAGCCCCTCTCCAGGTCTCCTGGAGCCCCTTTAGGCCCTGGAGCTGCTCTAAGGTGTCCCCTTCAGGAGCCTTCTCTTCTCCAGCTGCCCCAGCCCAGCTCTCTCAGCCTGGCTCCAGAGCAGAGCTGCTCCAGCCCTCGCAGCAGCTCCGGGGCCTCCTCTGGCCTCGCTCCAGCAGCTCCACGTCCCTCTCATGCAGTGAGGAACATCCATATGATGCTAAGCCCCTTGTGCCAACACCACCACGACCGGTGCAGACACGGCCCCCTCCATGTGGGGATGCCCGAGGAGTTTTACAACCCTCCTTCACCAGCCCCATCCATTGAGGCTGCTGCAAACCCCACTGTGAGTGACTCAGCTGCCTTAGTTAATAAATGATGGAATAAGGAGCCTGTAATCACTGTTTGTTTTGCTCGGGCTCGGAGCACAAAGCAAACCCTCAGCAATGAATGAAAATAGCAGCACTTAATGAGAGCAGCTCCGAGTCCTGCTCCTGGAGCTGCTGCTGCAGCCGGGCTTCCAGGGGTTTGCCTCTTGCTAGAAATAGCCTTGCCAACGGTTTGATTAGCACAAAAGAAGCAAGAAGTGGTGGTGTTACAGTGAAAAACCTTTCCCTGCTCTGCCCCATTGTCCATATGGTACGGGCAGAAAAGAATAAACCTCCAAATCCCTCCATTGATGTTGCCCAGGTAGGAAATGGGTGTTCTCTTGCTTGTGTCACGATGGCTTCAAAGTCAGGAACTGGGGCAAACCAGAAGGAAAAAAACCCTCATACTTGTTATTTTTTCCCCCTTTCTCTGGTGGCTTTGGCCAAACTCTTCTTCCTCAGTGGCTTCATGCTGAGATCCCTGTGCACCACCACTGCCAGCTCCATCCCAATGTCTGCCGCTCTGCAGGAGGGTGAACAAGGCAGGAACAGCTTCTCAAAGCACAAATCCTCAAAGTTCCTTCTCCTGATTCCTTGCAAGGCAGTTGCTCTCTATCCACAACCTCCTTGGATGAAGCTCATGCTTCCAGCGCCTCCCTGATGCCACCACGTGCCCCACCAGGCTTCACCAAACACCGTAAGTCACCACCCAACCCCATCCCAAACCCCTCCATCCCTTGCCTGGAGCACCCAGGAAGACGCAGCTCCTGTTGCCCAGAAATGGGCATCTTATAAAGCTGATGGAATAACCTAAGCTCTTATCTTTGCACGCCAGGCCCATGTGGGATGGTCTTTCCACTATGGGGAGATGCCCCATGGCTTTTGGCTGTCCTGGGGTCAGCCTTTTTTGCAGGCCTCCTTCTGGCTTATGGAGCGAGCAGTGACTGCGTCAGATTTCCCCTCTCAGGTGTATGTCTATTAACTGATTCTGGAGGTTGTTTGACTTTCTCTTCCTGAGCTCTTGGAACTCTGAGATCCTTTCAGCTGAGCCCCAGTAGGTCTCTCTTCTCTGCAGCTGAGCCACTGGCACGTTATTAACCCAGTGAGGGATAAAGCACTTACCGTGTGTAGTTTCAGCATGAAGCCTTTTTGTCTGTGAATGGTACAAGCCACATGAAAACCCAGAGGCAGTAACTGTGTTAATCCTGCAAATTCCACAGAATGAATCCCAGCCTGGGTTGGGTTGAAGGGACCTTAAAGCTCCTCCAGCTCCAACCCCTGCCCCGGGCAGGGACACCTTCCACTGGAGCAGGTTGCTCCAAGCCCCTGTGTCCAACCTGGCCTTGAACACTGCCAGGGATGGGGCAGCCACAGCTTCTCTGGGCACCCTCTGCCAGCGCCTCAGCACCCTCACAGGGAAGAGCTTCTGCCTTGTATTTAAACTGAACATCCCCTGTTCCAG
>NW_009918242.1:6745-10870 GCF_000696875.1 Nestor notabilis | reverse complement strand
CCAGCATCCTTGTAGCCCCCTTCAGACCCTGGAAGCTGCTCTGAGGTCTCCAGCAGCTTCTCTTCTCCAGGCTGAACAGCCCCAATGTTCTCAGCCTGTCAAATGGGGCCAACCGGCTGCTTGAGGGCTGATGTCCTGAAAACTCAGCCCTTCTCCCACCTGAGCCTCCCCTCAGGAACTGGGGACTGTAAAGAGAAGCAAAGAGCTGTTGTTATATATGACTTTTCCCTCTTTACCTGTACTAGATGAGAAGAAATGACTCCAAGAAGCAAGTGGCCAAGGGGTGAGCATCCTGTGTGACATTGCTTGTGGAGCAAGAGCAGGACCGGAGGCTGTGACCTCCCTTGGTCAAGCGTTAGATGTGCAAGGCCATGGAGATTCATTTCTGGCAGATCAAAATGGCACATTTCAGCCTAAACCACGAGGAAACAGCACGTCTCCTTCAGTGGAGCCCCAGTGAGAAGTTGTCATGGCCATGATGGACCCTTTCTTGGACCTCTCCCTCCTGTGGGCTCCTCATCTTGGCTATTCCGAGGGGCTTTAGGAGCAAGCCCGGCAGCCCTGTGCTCACCCAAGTGATGGTTTGTGTGAGGGCAAAGCGGAGTCAGCTCGTGGCTCCGGTGGGGCTCTTGTGGAAGCTCCTCATTCTGTTGTACGACCATCCTGCAGCAATGCCCATCTCTGTGACAACTTGACGGAGCTGGGATGGGGTTATTTTTATTTGCCTGCAATTGGGGCAATAGAAGCAGAAGTGGTGGGGCCCCTCCTTAACCCTCTGTCTCTGCCCCCTTGCTGACTGCTTCCCATTCAAGCTGAATGTTGTCTCCAAGGGATCATGGCCACTGAATTTCTCCAGGGGCTTCTGCTGAGCCCCAGGTACTTTAATGTGCCTTCCGGGCTTGGCTGGGGCTTGGAGCTTCAGCCCAACCTGAAGCAATGGGGGAGAAGGGGCATTGTCTTTGCGCATGGGTGGCTCCTCAGCAGCACCAGCCACCAAGGGACCTTGTTAGGGCAGCTCCAGCACTCAGCACCCTGCACCCCTCCTTCAGCTGAGCCAGGACTTCGTGTCTGCAGCACAGCCCTGCTCTGTGTCTCTGACCCGCTGCTGTAACGGGCACCCATTGCTTGGGCAACCGCTGGTTTGGAACCGAACTTCTTGGGAAGGAGAGAGTGGATGTTTCAACTTCAGAATGTGCAACCACCACCCGGCTCCCTCCTCTGCTCCCGTGGTTCTTAATCCCCAGGTTATTTACTACCTCTGTGGAGGTCTGTCTGCGGCTCCCTCCTGCTGCTGCTCTTTCTAGTTGTTCTTTTTAGAAGTGTTATTCTTCCCAAATAGTCCAGTTTATGAAGGGAGACCCCTGGGAATGGTGTCTGGGGAGAAGAGCTGCCTTTCTGCCAGGAAAAGGAGATCATGACTGGAGGCCTGAGCTGCAGGGACTGTGGGGTTAGTGAAGAAGTGAAAATTAGCCTGGTTTACTCATGGGCGTGTTGGAAACCTCTTCAGCTTGAACCAAGGTCTGAGAAGACAGAGATGGGCACAGTCTGTACGGTCCATCTGTCTACCTGCTGATAGAGAAAGGTGAAAGCTGTTCCGCAAGACCTGTCAAGGAAATCAGTCATGATATTATTCTTAATAAATAAGGAAACCAAAATGAAGTAACATTTCCCAAGCATTTTCCAGTCATGAACAAACCCATCTAATGGTTCCCACTGAGCAGAGAAGGGTCTCTTGGTGGTGGCTTGTCAACTGCCGTCTCATCCAGCACTGGTGCCATCAAGCCAGAACAAACATCACAAGGAGCGGGGCTGAAACCAGCAGAAAATGACCAGGTTAATTCTGTTCTCTGCTCCTGATGGGAAGACAAAGGAGGACGTTCCCAAGAGGTGATGCAGCACCCAGGAAAAGCCTCAGTGATCCTTCAGGTGCATTTAGAGCTCTCCCTGTTGATAGAGCCCTCCGTGGCTTTGTCTCTGATAGTCTCCCTTTTGGAGCTCTCTGGTAAGAAGAACCCTCTTGGCAGAACCCTTCTGCTACAGGGAGTTTTCCAACTTTAACAGCCCAAGGCAGAGAAGGATGAGAAGCGGGTCTGGGAGGCTGTGGAGGGCTTGTGGTTGCTCTTCCATGCCAGATGCTAACACATCCCTGCCCAAAGCTGATGCTGGGGGCTGTGCTGGAGGAAAAGGTTGAGATTTTGGAGGTTGGTCCTTGGAGGTGGCCTCAACGGCTCAGTCTGGGGAGCATCAGCACCCTGGGTACGTCGGGGTGAGGAAGAAGCCACCAACAGCGTGGGTGAAGGTTGGAGGGTGGGTATGGAGTTCAAAGCCAGACTGGCTTGCAGCAGGCAGGCTAAACCACATACCTGGACTATTAAAAACACTAATTGTAATCAGTGTAAGGAGGACGGTGTGAGCAACAAGGAGAAGGCAACGCACCTAAATGCAGTATTACCAGTCTCCAAGTCAGTGACAGCTCAATGCAGATGGTTTTGAATGCTCTTAGGCCATGTTCTGGCACACATGGGAGCTACAGGGCACCAAATCTCATTAGAGAAGAGGCCTTTAAATACCTGTCTGAAACAGAAATCAGCTGTAGCTGAGACACCTGCAGCTGAGAATTGATTGGGCATCGGCAATGTGCAGATACCCTGAGCCTGGAGGTCTTCATCAGTTCTACCAAATGAACTGATAAATTGCTGAAGCAGGATGTGAGCTGCAGAGCGTTCACATCCCATCTACCTCACAGAGCTCATAGTAATTAAACAAACACCTTTAGCTGCCTAATTTTTGCCTAATTTAGTCCCTCTTCAGCTCCTGGCAACAGGTTATTCACAGGTTTGCTGCTGAGACCGAGAGCAGCACCAGGCTGGCAAGAGCCTGGGTTATCAGCAGTGCTCAGCTGAGAAGAGTCTGCAAGGAGGGAACGTGCTAAGGCAGAATATTCAGCACAAGTCTTTGTAACAGGATGGTTCAACAAAATTATCCCTCTTCTACCTCCCGGTTCCTGGTAGCAAAAGCTCACGGCATCTTCTTGAGGGAAGCTCTGCAGCAGCAGCCGTCAAACTTGTTTTCATCACCCATTGATCTAATTTACTTCCATTAAGGAGATAAATGATGTTGTTCTCTCTGCATCCAGTTTCTCTGAATCGGAGGCTGAGGCTGCTGGACCTGTGGGGCGGTTCTGAATTGGTTCTCAGAAGATGCTCAGCTCCAGCTCCCCATCCCTAACCTGTGTTTCCCCGTTTCCTGCACGTCATCTGGGGAGAGGAGCAAAACATCTCAGCAGGGCTCTGGGGGTGGATTTGTCCTCCTGGAGCTCAGTAAGCACAGGTTCTAGTCCAGGCTGGATACGTGAAAGAGGAAACCTCAGGTTCTCTGTAGCTCAGTTCTCCAGGATCCACACGTGTGTTGTTTCAATGGTCCCACAGGTACGTGAGTTGTTTCAGATGATGGGATTGATTGGGTGGTGGGGCTTGTGTTTCAAAGCCACCCACCTCATTGCATTAGTGCCTCTGAGCCAGAGGCAGGGGGAGAAAGGCCAAGAAGAGCTATTTAGGGCAATTGAAAGGGTTTTAATTAAGAGTGAAGTAATAGAGCTTGTGATGGGAAGAAAAGAGAGAAAGAATCGATGGAGGAGAACAGCAGTGATTTCCTCCGGTGCCATCCCTTGAAGGAGGACTAATAGCCCAAGGGTGGCAGTGAAAATGGGTCCTTTTAGCTCAGTTAACACTAAGTGGGAGAGGATGGTATTTACTGCGAGGGAAGGGCCGGATCCTGCCCCTATTCCTTCCATTTTCTAGGCTCAGAGATACAAACCCCTGTCTGCTCATAGCTCATGCAAACACAGTTGTTAGGAACCTGGGAACCCTGCCCATTCAGTGAATGCCTCTCACACAGCCTTGACTTGAGTAGAGGCTTCATTTGACTTTGAAACCACAGGGATTTTTGTGTGTTGGTGAAATTAATAAGAAAAGGAAAGGAACCTGCCTAAAGGGACCTTTTATTTCCATTTAGACTGATCTCCCAGTGCCTAAAGGGGCTCCAGGAAACCTGGAGAGAGGCTTTGGACAAGGGATGGAGGGACAGGACAAGGGGAATGGCTTGAACCTGCCAGAGGGGAGATTG
>NW_009918242.1:3532-6722 GCF_000696875.1 Nestor notabilis | reverse complement strand
GAAGGGGCTGAGGCGCTGGCACAGGGTGCCCAGAGAAGCTGTGGCTGCCCCATCCCTGGCAGTGTTCAAGGCCAGGTTGGACACAGGTGCTTGGAGCAACCTGCTCTAGTGGAAGGTGTCCCTGCCCGTGGTGGGGTTGGAGCTGGAGGAGCTTTAAGGTCCCTTCAACCCAAACCTGGCTGGGATTCTATGATGAAAGTTGGCCTTCATTACTCTCAAGACTTGCTCCCTCACTCCATAGGAAATCCTGCTTCCTCCCAGGGTTTTGCAGGACTTTTCCCACCACAACCAGGACCTGGGTTTGCTTCTCTTGTCCCTTCTGCTGCTTCTTTTGGTTTGTGTTCAAGGACAATACAATTGGAAGCGCTGGGGACGGCAGCAGCCCCAGCCTGTCCCAGCTGCATCCTTGTTTCCTTCCAGCTGGATAATAAGGGCAGTATTAAACGCAGGCTGAGGCTGGGGGGAATTCCCTGTCTGAGATTTTACATTGCAGACACTCACACTTTGGGGTTTGTTTTCTCTGCACCTTTAGCCAAAGCTCAAGAAGGTTTTGGTTTGGCTCTTGTTTGCTGTGAGGCTCAGCTGGAGGAGAGCCTGGCTCGCAAAGCCCAGTGCAGCAGCATTAAGTGCTGTGCACCAGTGATGTTCCCCAGACTGCTTCATCCCATGGGGAAACAATCCATATAAAGTCTGGAAAAGCTTCCTCCTGCCTCAGAACGACAGCAGGAGCATCAACACCTCCAGGGAAACATCCACGGGGTGACGGAGCCTCCTTCACCCCGGGGTGAGTTTGACTGGGAGGATCTGTTGCAGCTTTGGGGCGCAGGTCCCACAGCCCCAGCAGGACCCGAAACACGTTCCCAGCTTCTTCATTTGCTCACCTGAAAAGCGGGAAAACAGAATTCCCCAATCATGGGCATGTCTGGGCTCTGTGCAAGAGGTTGGCAGTGGGAGCGCAGAGCGCGCTGCAAGCCCAGGCTGGGCACAGGGGAGATGATCCTCCCCCAGCATTCCCATGGCACTGAATGAGATGGAAAGATCCCCAGAAAGGAACCGGACTCCTGGGACAAGTGAAAGGGGGATTTTGGTGTGGGGGAAGCCTCCTCCATGGAGAAGGGTTTGGTGGGGAAAGCAGAGCCCTGTGCCCCCCAGTCCTCTCCTGGGGCCATTCACTGGCATGGGAAACTGTTCCTACTGAGGACAAGCCTCGTTTATTGTAGTTTAAGCTGAACCTCAGCTGAAGAAAACCTGCTGGTGATGTGTGTGATGTGGGGATGCTTCGAGTTCTCCCTGGGCCGGCCAAGGTGAGGATGCTCCTGTTCAGGTGGGGGCAGAGGTCCCTGAAGACCTGTAGAAACTAAGAGGGGATCCAGAGTGCTCCGTCCTTACAACTATGTGCTCCCAACCCTATTGTTTGGAAGGCAAGAGGCAGGGAAAGCTGAGCTAGGGAAGGGGAAGTGAAAGACATCCTGGTCCTCTGCCCGAGGGGATGTCCCAGGGCACCCAAGCCCTGCAGAGCCCCCTGAGCACCCAGCAGTGTCCCACAGCACCTCGATATTGAACCGTTCAGGCAGTTCAAGCCCCTGTGAGCTGCACAGCACACGGGGGTGAACACTACAAGGTTGGACTGATGCTCCCCGGCTGCTTTAGCTCCTGTCGCAGCAGCAGAGTCTCTTCTTTATACACTTATTTACTTCCTCGTGGTTTGCAGGATTTGTGGGGTTTTATCTGATTTGCCATCGTGCTGCAGGAACCTTTCAAGCCCTGTGGCAGAACACGACAAACCGCTCAACAGAGGAACGCAGATGCAGGAGCTCCACGTTTCTGTTCAGAGCAGGAGCTGGAAAACACCAGATGAAAAGGCACAGCTGGATTCCTATTTGTGCTGTTTGATGCTGGCTCTGGAATACACCTGGAAAACCAATTCCTTGAATAATCTAGAAGAAAATCTGATGTGTTTGAGCTTTATTTTTGCTACTGATTCACAGGCAGAGGATCTGTGATGCTGCCTCCCTAGAAGCTTGGCATTGCAGAGCCCGGAGAACATGAGCTTGGCAGCTAATCCGTGTGTCCATCCTGGCTCTGTGCTCTCTTCCCCAGGGAAACGCTGCCCACGGGTCTGAAACCAGAGCTAAAGGCAAGTGACGGCTTCACCTGGGACACACGGCTCCAAAGAGGTGAAATCCCAGAGGAGAAACATGTTTCGTTTGGAATACATTGATCTTAAAAAGCACTTTGCTGATTCCTGCCCGATTCAGCCTCACGAGAGGCTTCCTCCATGTTCAACAGGGCAACTGCAGCTTGGTTGGGAACGTAGGACAAGAGGAGCCGGCCTCAGGCTGCCCCAGGGCAGGTTTAGCTGGAGCTGAGGAACAATTCCTTGCCCAGAGGGTGCTCAGGCATTGGAACAGGCTGCCCAGGGCAGGGCTGGAGTCACCGTCCCTGCAAGTGTTCACAGCCCGTGGAGCCGAGGCCTCAGTGCCAGGGGTCAGTGGTGGCCTTGGCAGGGCTGGGAATGGTTGGACTGGATGAGCTTAAAGGGCTTTTCCAACCTGGTTGATTCTGTGGTTCTCTGAGCCCTGGCGTGATTCAAAGGGACTGAGCCACTAAATCACTTTTGTTTATCATCTTTCCAAGCTAAGTAAAGTGGAAGGTGCATGAAGCACGAGCAGGCAGTGAGCAGCAGCGTGCAGGCAGATGAACACCTACAGGCTGTTTATGGTGAGCAGCCCTGTCAGTGGGAGCAGGTCTGATCACTGCCTCTTACACAATTAGTGTCCAACCTTTTCTCTCCTGCCAGAGCTGCCAAAGCCTCATTTCTCCAGCCTGGACCCCAAGGATCTGCCTCCACCAGTGACAGTGGAACACGTCCAAGCTGGTGTCCTCCCGGGGTGTGATTCAGCTGCAGTCAAGGATGTGTGTGGGTTTGAATCAATACAGACACAGCCTGAGCTTTTTAAGCTTTTATTAGAAGGAAGGACGAGCAGTGAACCTCCTGCTTTACTTCTCCAGGTCAAGCAATGCAGCCTTCACCCCAAGCACAACCCTGAGCAGCCACCAGAGAGCTGCAAGAAGCAGTTCCCTGCTCCACAGGTACCTCCAAGGACACAAGCATCCAGTCACTTTGCATTTGAGGGGTGCCCATCTCTGCCGGTTGCACCACAGAAGATAATATGGTCCTGCCAGGACC
>NW_009918242.1:0-3501 GCF_000696875.1 Nestor notabilis | reverse complement strand
AGCAGGAAGGAGATTGGGCAGCGGCTCCTGCCTGGACATAACAAGAGCGGATTTGGGATCCTGTGAGGGTCCAGCACTGGAAGATGCCAAGCTGAGCCCTGAAAGCACAAGTGGTGGCCAAGGCCATGGACAGCTTTCATGCAGCACTGAGGACAAGCTGCTTTGGGGTTTCAAAGTCCTGTCCCAGGCAGGAGGAGCAGTGGGAGAGACATGGCTCATCCCACAGAGCTCAGCAGCAGATGGTGAAGCAAAGGCATGGCCTCGGGCGGCCAGAAGCTGTTGTGACCCTGCGATTTGGTGCTTGTGGTGGTGCTGGTGCCTGTGGGTTGTTCCCAAAGGCTTCCTCCTGGGAAACCAAGAGGTTAACACCAACCTGGGCATCTGGGTGCATGGAGACGCTGCCTTCTCAGTGTGCTGCTTGCATGGACCTGGCTCATGGGCCACAGATACACCAGGTACCTCGAGACACCAAGCAGCATCCAACAAGCAAACTCACCTTTATGAGCAGCTCTGGGTTAGAGCAGCTTATCCCCAGTGTCCATGTTCCCACAAGGAGCTCAAACAAGGACATACACGTTCTTGAACCACCCAGCGAGTGGAGATTGAGGCATCTTCCCCAGCAAACCCATCACTTTCTGGTGCCCCATCCCTTCGAGTGCTACTCAGCTGTGAAGAGCAGTGACAAATCCACTTTGTTGGGCTTTTCGGAGGCGGGGGGAGGAGCGGGGACCTGGTCACAGAGGTCCCCTCAGGAGGTCAAGCATGTTCTGAAAGCTGTCCCCATGCAGAACGAGGCGCTGCTCCCACACGGCTCCGGGTGGAGAACACACATTTGTGAGTGTCCATTGTCCTTGCACCACAGGCTGCAATTTCAAAGGAGAAATGCAGCAATTTAACGGCTACCGGGAGAGCTGGTGCACTTCCAGAGGCAGAAAGTGCTGCCCGTTGCTTAGGAACAACCTTTATCCCACAGAATGAAGACAAACGTGCTCCAAAGTGTGTTTAAATGTGCCCCACGTGTGTTTGCCTTGCTCAGAACCTGACTCGCCTCCAAATAAACCACAGGGAGAGGTCTTTGTGCTGCAGATACAGCGCTGGCTGCATGTGGTACCTGGCCAGGAGCTGGGATCCAGGGTGAGTGCCCCATCCCAGCCAGGAGCTGGGATCCAGGGTGAGTGCCCCATCCCAACCAGGAGCTGGGATCTAGGGTGAGTGCCCCATCCCAACCAGGAGCTGGGATCCAGGGTGTGTGCCCCATCCCAGCCAGGAGCTGGGATCCAGGGTGTGTGCCCCATCCCAACCAGGAGCTGGGATCTAGGGTGAGTGCCCCATCCCAACCAGGAGCTGGGATCCAGGGTGTGTGCCCCATGCCAGCCAGGAGCTGGGATCCAGGGTGTGTGCCCCATCCCAACCAGGAGCTGGGATCTAGGGTGAGTGCCCCATCCCAACCAGGAGCTGGGATCCAGGGTGTGTGCCCCATCCCAGCCAGGAGCTGGGATCCAGGGTGTGTGCCCCATCCCAACCAGGAGCTGGGATCCAGGGTGAGTGCCTCATCCCAAACAGGAGGTGGGACAAGGGCTGTAAAAGCCCAGTAGGAAACTTGCTCATCCCGTTGTTCTGCTGCAATGAGCCAAGCAACTGTTGTTTCATTGACACTCGGGTCTTTCCTGCTGTCTGGGTCAGGTGAAAACACCTTCTGCTGCCCCAACATGTCTACATGGGCTGGCAGGTACATCCTGCTCCGAATTACTCTGCCTTTGCCTGGTTGGGGCGTTTGCTGCTGCACCAATTTGTGTTCCCAAAGAACAAAACATCCTTGAGCTGGTCCTAGTTGCAGCTCCACCACAAAGTCTATCGATGCCTTCCCTTGTGCCCTTACCTAGCACAAAAGACCTCTTCTGGGAGCAGCAACGTGCCACCACAACCAGCAGCCTGCTCCAGTCTAAAGCACAGTGCACACAGGTCCAAAATCCAAAGTGATCTCTTGAGGGTCTTCAGTTAAGATAGTCTGGTTTGCAAAGCGATCTTATCTGAGACCCCAGTAGGAGCATCTGCCAGCGTGGAGCAGGTATTGAACCGAGAAGCCTTGCAGGACATCATGCTGGAGCTCTTCTTCTTGCGATAGAAGTAGCTGCTGAGGTGGAACCAGAACTTGTCGTGGAGGGAGGCGTAGATAAAAGGGTTGTAGCAGGCAGAGCTCATGGCAATCAGGTGGCAGGAGACCTGGATGACGTTGACGTACTTCTTGTCCAGGATGGTGAACTCCTCATCGATGTCTCTGATGAAGTTGACCACTTGGAGGGGCAGCCAGCAGATAGCAAAGCACACCACGGAGATGGTGAGCACCCGGAAGGTCTTCTGCTTCGTTTTGGTCCATTTGTCCTGGCAGGGGTAGGCAGCGCCCGGGACGTTCCTCCTTCGTAAGTGGTAGGTGATGGCACAGAAGGAGACTGACACTGCCAAGAGTGGGAGCACGTAGGACAGGAAGAGCATCAGACACGAGTACAGCAGCCGCGCTCTCTCTTCGTGCTTCCAGAACTCTTCGCAGATGATCATGTCATGGCCAATGGTGTTGAGATCCAAGTAGTGGGTGTGCAGCGAGGTGGGAATGGAGGCCACGATGGAGAGTAACCAGATGCAGGCCACGAGGCAGATGCAGGACCTGCGGCTGATCCTCCTGCGGATGGGGTACGCCACCACCACGTACCGGTCGATGGCAATGGCCGTGAGGGACAGCACCGACACGAAGACGGTGGCAGCCTGCATCAGGGTGATGAAGTAGCACATGAACATCCCAAAGAGCCAGCCCCGCACCTCAAAGGCGTAGGAGACAGTGAGGGGGACACAGGCCAGGCACATGATGAAGTCGGCCACTGCCAGGTTCCCGATGAGGAAGTTGGTGGTGCAGTGCAGCTTCTTGGTGAGGGCAATGAGGAGGATGAGGAAGAGGTTCCCTGTGCATGCCACCACCACCAGCGTGGCGTAGAGCGGGATGAAGAGCGGCTTCAGCTCCAGGAGGAGGTCCAGGCCGGTGAAGAGAGGGGCTGAGCTGTTCTGCCAGGAGTCGTTGGGCAGCCGGCTGTGAGCCATGGGGATCTCCTGCTGCCAACACTGCTCCTCCACGCCTGGAAACTGGAGATGGGAGTGTCAGCCCTGACTAGGGAAGGAACCTGCTCTGGTTGTGCTTCTGGGCAGCAGAACCCACCCCAGGGTCCATCCAGGTCCTCTTGCCCAGCCCTGTACTGATGCACCAGCTGACTTACAAGATGTGGGACCTTTTAAGAGCAAAGGTGCCCCGTGGCAGGCTCAGCGGAGCTTCCGTATGGATAGATCGGGAATGAAGTGGTTAACCAGCAGGACACGGAGCTGCCGGCTTAGAGCAGAGGGATAGGCATGCTCGGATCGGGTCGGGATGCCCCCGGGAAGAACCGCTTCGGGAGCTGCGCTGGCCTGAAGCAGAACAAAAGGACTCCTGCAGCATCTTTTGCTTTCCATCTCCCG
>NW_009918241.1:724-1001 GCF_000696875.1 Nestor notabilis | reverse complement strand
CGGTCCAGTGCCCTGCGTAGCGCCCGTGCCCAGCGAATGTGGAGCGCGAGATGACGAAGGGGCGCGTGCCCCGGACCCTCAGCAGTGCGCTGCGGGCAGGATGGGCCCCGCTCAGCACTGCTCAGCCGCGGAATAGGCTCAGCAGCTTCCAGCAGCAGCGTGGGGCTGGTGTGTGCCAGGGCAGACACCCCGTGCCACCTTGGCCATGTGGCAGGTGACATGGACAGTGCACAGGACATGAGCCCCCAGCCTGTTACTGCATTACAAAACCAACACT
>NW_009918241.1:0-376 GCF_000696875.1 Nestor notabilis | reverse complement strand
GTACCTGGCACGTAGGGGGGATGCTCCAGGTTGTTGTTGGGGCAGCCATCCTGGGAGCCCTCGATGAAGTTTGACGGCTCGTTCATGTCCTGGGGCGGGAGGGAAAGGATGGGATGCGCTCGCTGCAGCACCAGGACCAGCAGAGGTGCAGGGCAGGATGCGGGGAGCTGCAGCCAGGAGCTCTGCCGGGACCACTCACAATCCACATGCCATCGAAGGGCACTTGGTCGTGGAAGTCCTTCACCATGTCGTGCCACCACTCGTGAGTCTCCGGGTTGGTGAAGTCCGGGAAGACTGTCGGGCCCGGCCAGACCTGCAGGAGGGAGGCAGCAATGGGCAAAGCCCCACGGCCCCCATGCGCCACCGACCATCCACC
>NW_009918240.1:590-1647 GCF_000696875.1 Nestor notabilis | reverse complement strand
GATGTTTGTGGATATTAAAATGCAGTCGTAAAGGAGAATAAAAGGGCAGCCTTGTTTCAGAACGAGTCTCCCAGGCTTTCCCCTCTCCCGGCATGCTCGGCACCTGGCCGGCAGCACCAGCAGCTCCCCCTTCCCGGAGCCCCCCTGGCCACCCCTTGCTTGCCCAAGGACTGGGGTGCTGCCAATGAGACCCCAACACTAATGGGGTGAAGTCCAGCACCTTTGGGTGGGAGCAGATTTGGGGGACCCCCTCCCCAATTTGGAGTCACCCACACCAGGTTGAAATTAGACTTCTGGAAAAGCCATGCCTGCACATCCCTTCCTCCACGCCTCCACAGCTCCCTGCCTTCCCCTGCCTGTGTGCAGTTGGCCTCTCCCTGCCTCCCCACCGGAGGCAGAAAAAGCCACACAGTGTTTTGGCCAAGGTTTAAAATTAGCCCCAGGCATTCATCACCCCGGTGCTGGTCCAGGGCTAGTGGTCATGGCAGGGTCTCTTGTGGCTCCCTGGCACCTTGGGGTTTCTGCCCAGAGGAGCTCTCTCCGTGGCATATCTCCCCAGATCCACCCCTGAAGCAGGATGCTGCCACCTTGCAGCATCTCCTCTGCCTCCACATTGCCATGCCCAGCTCTGAAAAGTCACACCAGGATGTTGGGGACCAGCCACAGGTATCATCCCGGTGAAAGTGGCCCCATCTTGGCTCCATTTGCTCAGCTGGAGATGCCTGGCACACATCTGGCATCACCACTGGCATCAAGGAGGGGACAGTGGGCTGTGAGCCTAAAGCCTCCCTATTTACCTGTGCCCTTATTCCTCTCCGTTTTCCCTGGCAGTACCCCAAAAGTGCAGGCTCACTGAGCCCCTCGTCCCCCCCAGCTTGTGGGGACCTGGGTACACTCTGTCCCCAGCCACAGCCCAAATGAGTAACGCCCCAGCAAGTGATCTGGGTGCCGTCGAGGCGAGCAGGGCCTGTCCCTTGGCTTCGCTCCCTCCCTGTGGCGGTGAAATCACGTCTGGAGAAAGCATGGGGAGGGAGCTGCTGCCCCCCCGCACCGTGCT
>NW_009918240.1:0-551 GCF_000696875.1 Nestor notabilis | reverse complement strand
TCCCCCATTCTGCAAACCCCACATCCCAACACAGGGATGCTTCAGGGATGCAGCTTACAACAGAACCACACATCTCTTCTCCTCGCTCCAGACTCCATAGCAGCATCCCAGCTGTGGGATGTGGAAACACGGCAGCAAGCTCCAGGCACTCGTAAAAGCAATCCTGGGGAGCAGGGAGGAACCTCTAACCTCCCTTTAACCTCTCTCATAGCAATGCAACCCTGCCTGAGCCTGTTGGGCAACTAGGAGTGGATGGGGGATCGCTGACACCCCCCCTTGGCAATGCCATGGGTCATGG
Organism: Nestor notabilis; assembly: GCF_000696875.1. Lineage (NCBI taxonomy): Eukaryota > Metazoa > Chordata > Aves > Psittaciformes > Psittacidae > Nestor > Nestor notabilis. The sequence goes on along the minus strand of NW_009918240.1, from coordinate 253 downwards.
AAGGCGCTGGTGGTTCTGGCAGGCTGGAAACATGCCTGGGCTGCACCAGAGGGGACGGTGAAGGATGGGCCACCACCGCTGGCGTCCGACCTGGCACGCGGCACGTGCCGGCTGCGACGGGGGTGACTAATGCAGCTCTTTAAACGCCTCCGCCGGCACGGGAGTGTGGCTCCGGGTTAGGGTTTAATTATCTGCCTTCCTCTGCAGCCCGCGCTCTCCTCTTGCTGAACCACCACGGGGACCCCGGGGATGT
>NW_009918239.1:0-40435 GCF_000696875.1 Nestor notabilis | reverse complement strand
AGGGAAGGGAAGGGAAGGGAAGGGAAGAAAGCAATGATTAAAAGAACAAAAATTTCTGTAGCTGCATAGAAGTAATACTGTTAGCAGTACGGTAAAGCATAATGCTTTACAGTGCTGACTGACTGGGGCACTTCAAGTGGAACCACAACTCCTGGTGTTTCTATTGGTCACAGTATTAATACAACCGAGTAACTGTTAAAGGAAAGAAGCTCCTAAGAAACTTTCTATTTATTATTCTGTAAAATCTATGCTACACTGCCATAGTCCTCTTAGGGGGAGAGCTGCTGAAGAGATGAACCTTCAAGCACACACCATCAGGCAAAAGACAATGAGGAACCAAACAATCACCCAGATAAAACCACTAAAAAGATGCATTTCCCCTGTTCACAAGCTGCAAAACAAACCTCATTTTCTTCATCAAGTCATAAAAGAACATAAAACTGGTAAAGAAAACTTCCATGATGCCTAAGACTGTATAACCCTAACAATTCTCTTCTGCAATAAAAAAAAAAAATAGTAATAATGGAAAACCCTGGGAAATGTAGAGATTTTATTAGTTTTATTAACTCAACAATAGAAACTTGAATTATCTCAGTTTGTTTATTTGCTAGTTACTCATTTCAAAGTGCCTCTCACTGCTAATGAAAATAAAATCTCAAGTGCTTTATAAAAGCAATGGGGTTGGCTGAAATGACTAGAGATTTTTATTTTATTTATGTTAAGACATTTTCTCTTCATTTAGTAACTAAATTGTTAATTTAGGAAGCGCTAGTTACATTTTTATATCTCCTGTATTAGTAATGCCATCAAAGTAATCAAAGCAAAACAAACAAAAATCCTGAGTATTAAAGCAAATATTACTTGGGTGATTACTTTTTATTTATTGTCACTAGATATTTATTAATACCAGGATGTTAGAAAGGGGTATATTTAACCTTTATTGCCCCATCTCTAAATTCTTTAATTGTATGGTGCACTGTGACTATTTCTGCTTAATCTCTTTTTTCCCCCTCCATCTACTTGTTTTCCTGTCAGTTTGTGCTTCCAGCCTGAACTAAATTAAAAAACCATTTTCAACTGATTTGGAGCTATTTAAACTTATTATTCCTTCAAGGATATTTTTACTTGAAGCACTTCAGGAGTTAAATTGCTAAGTTAAAATCAAAGTAATGACCCCAAGCAGAGATTACTGAGTTGCAGAGTAAATTCATATAAATAAAACTGGACCGAAAGGCATTTCCCACTGAATGATCATGTCTCGATTAAATCTTGTACTGGCACTAAGCATGCCTTGTGGTTCTAACAGCCCATCACTTGGATTAAGACTATCACAAACTGAATGTATACCACACAAACCCAATCAGAACTTTGCCCTTAAAGCTGTGAAAGCCTCCAATTTCGTAATACTTCCAGACCATTGGAGTGACTACCTCACAAAACATAAGGATAATTAAACTGACATGAAACAACTGCCCTGTTTAAATCCTAGGGGCAGTTTGTCTAACCTTCTGATCCCAGGGGAACCTACAGCCACTCAAGTACCTGTTTGTGGTCACTATCTGACAACCTCCGCAAAAATACGCTTCCTGGTGAATGGGATTGTCTACAACATGCACTAATACAATCCATATTTCACTCTCTTATATGACATCTAGCAAATGCAAATCTTCCTCTCATCTGCAAACATAAATCAGTTTTCTTATGGCTGAACTTTGCATCAGCATCCTTTACCTGTAAGAAAACTAAATACTCTGACCATGTCAAAACTTTTGATATCTCTTTATAAATCACCTCACAATCACAGTTTTTTCCACTGACTTCAATGAGATAATAAGTTGGATTTAAAAATTGCAAAATAATACATCTTAGGTTTTATTATCCTCTTGATGCCAATTTTCTCCCTTAAAAATAAAACCAACAAACAAAAAATCACTGTTAGGCATTGTAAATTATTCACTTTATCAGTTCTGTACTTATTTGCAATTACCAATTTCAGATATATTCACGTGTTTTATAAAAGCTAATTTCTTTTGTTCACCTTGGATACTTCAAAGCCTACAGGTTTTCAGGAGCAAAAAAGACTTGTTCACAATTAAATTGTAGAATAATAGAACAAGAAATTGCTGAACCTAAAAGGAGCTCCATTAGTATCTTAAAATCTCAGTCTCCATTTGTGTTATGAGATAGAACAAAAACTACAAAGTCAAATCTCTGAAGTACAGGGGAAAAAAGAAACAACTCCAATATCTGTAAAAAAAAAAAAAAAAAGAAAAAAAAAAGAACCTGCAAGTAGCATTATTTTTCCCTTATTAAAAAAAAAAAACAAAACAAACCAAAGTCTTCAAACAAAAACAAACCACAAACAAACCCAAAACACTCCTTTTTGCATCTTTTTTCTGAAATTAAGTAATTGACATTTTGACTATTCCAGTGTTATGATCTCTAGCTCCTTTATTTAGGAACTGAAAAGCTCCTTTCTCTCATTATGGAGAAAACGAGAGCACTCATGTAAGATCTTCTTGTCTGAGAAACAGTCTGACAAGGCCGTAGTGTGCATCTTTCTAACATTGATAGCATTTGCATATAATCTCATTTTATTCTAAGAATTAATTCTTTCATTAGCTTGCTTACAAGTATCTTTCTGAAATTTCAAAATGACTTGGCAATCCCAGAAAGGATTTCAAAGGGTCACTTGATTTTCCTCTCATAATATATTTGCAATATTAACCGCACTTAGAATAACCCCATCAGGGGCGTCAGTTTTATGTATGCTCCAGGGCTTCAATTTTCATCCTCAGAGCTCAATCACAGTTTTTCATACACTGTTCCTGCCCAAGGATAGAACAGCGCTTATCTTCTTTTCTTTTTCTTTCCTTTTTTTTTTTTTTTTTAAGCTAGACATTCAGATGAATGTCAAGTGCTGATTGAGAACATATTCCATGATGATATCTATTTTCAGTTAAAATACATACTTACAGTTTTAGATTTAACTCCCTGCTTTGTCGGTCATGTAGCTGGAGTCAATCAAGCATGTGAATAGAAATAATAACTCACAAGCAATGAATTCAAAAAGAATAGATCTTCACCAAACTGTGCAAGTGTAGCAAACTGCTAGCTCTCCTCTCACACTTATAAAGCAGGTACTAAAAACATACCTAAATAGACACAATTCTTGGACCTGAAACACTGCATTTGTGACTTAAAACAACCAACATTTAAATTCTTGCTTTCCATAAGGTGCGATCAATACAAGTGTGGCCTCACTTGGGTGGATACCTCCTATTAACCACATTGTTGAATTAGCCATGACCAGGAACAAAAGATGTGGGGTGACTTTCAAATACCTTTTAAGGAAGCAAAACTATCCACAGGCAGAAAATTCTTTGTTTTCAAGTAAAAATCTACCACTAATGACTTAAAACTGTATGTTAAAGACATTAATGATATCTTAGTTAATCTTCAAATACCCTCTTTCAAAAAGGAGTGATCATTGCAAAGTACAGTTGTCAAAAATGCCAGAGCAGAAAATGGCATATTTAAGAAGCAGAAGTTAGTCCTCTCCTTAGGTTCTCTCACTCCAAAACTAAAAGTCAAAAATGGTCTCTTTGTTCATTTTACTTAACTAAATGAAGAGCCAAATTCCAGTGTCTAGCATTACAGAATATTCAGATACGACTCCACCTGGTTTGTATTAACAGCCTCCAAAGAATTACCTTCCCCTAGAAAAATCTACCATGCTCAGATTAGCCTTAACTAGTTTCTGGCTTCACCCATCTCCTTTACCATCTATTTCCCACTCTTTCACTGATGCTAGAACACAAATGCAGGATTTTAAAATCACTCTTTGGCAGCAGTAATCAAGAATTGTATAAAGCCCTGCTTTTAATGTTAGTTTTTACAATTGAGATTCCTGGCAGAGAGAAGTTCAAGTGACTTGCAATAGTTTACTTAGCAAGCTATTCACCAGAACATCTGGAGGTGCTCACAGTTCAACGACCTTACCAACTTGCCAGCAATCCTAATATATTGACCTACAAATACTTGAAAATATTGTCATTTCTGAAGTTTCCTCTGGAACATGTTAAGTGTCCCTTTCAGCTTCCAAAGAAGGGCACCATAAAACATGCCATATAGTCCTGATCCCCAGTTGCTATTCTACATCACCTATAACAATACTTACTTGTCTCAGGCCAACTGTCCAAGCAATCGAAAGAAGCAAGCCACAGATTGAGTAAACTTTCAAATATACCTGAAATACATCTTACATCTGTGTAACCTTAGATGAACACTGTATACAAAGAAGGATTAGCCACTACCTACCACCTAATAAGAGAACAGTACTTAAAGGGAAAATGGTAGCATTTTTCTGCATTTCCCATATAAAGGGAAATATCTGCTACGCAACTGCTCTGAAGAATTACATACTGTATTTCCAGAACAGTCCATTAAGTCAGAAAGAGCACTGAAAATATCTTGTTCAAATGAAAGAGGATGAACCATATAGGGATATATTTCAAATCAGCATTTTTTAATAAGTTGCTTTGCTTTATTTTCTCCTAAACTCTCCTGAAGACAATAAACATAATTTTCTTCAGAAAAGAATAATAAGGGAGTCCATGTTCTTGTTTAGTGTGTAATATAAATTGGATTTAAGAATGTTTCTGAGGACAACAATCAATACACTCTTTAATTTAATTTAATATGGATACATGTAAAAGTAACTATTGTACTTTAATAACCCAGTTCCTGTTATAAGATTCAACTTATAATTTTGTCACATGATCTACCAGTGAAACATTTCTCTTTTGTATGATTTCCTTATACGAGTTTACATTCTGGCTGTAGCTTCTATTGTCTTCACAGAAGGATCACAAGCATAAATTTAACTTACACCTAGAAACAGCACCATAATTTTAATATTCATCCAATTAAAAAAAAAAGGAAAAAAAAAAGAAAAAGAATTATTAACAACTCTCCAGCCCTCAGGTTTTATAACAGTACCCATTCCCACAAATTTCTACTATCCTACGAAAGGGACAGTTAGCAATATTTTTAAAAAGTCCTCACAGGCACACTGGGCTCTTCTTAGAAGCACTTAAAACCAACAATCTTCCCCTTCCACAAAATCTCAGTCATGCAAAGCTACAAAGCTATCAATCATTTACAGATACACTCTTAAAGAAAAATAATTAACAAAATATTTTTTTTAAAGTATCTTATTTAAAATAGTACTAGGGAAGCACATTTATTGTTCCTTAAGTAAGCTGTTCATACATAATTACCAGTCAGTACCATTTTTAGTTGTAATTACCAACAGCTTTTACATTTATTAAGACAAGTGCAATGAAAGATTATTTTTAGGGGAGGAAGGGAGGACAACATGACATGTTCAAGATAAAAAGTAATCAAACCAGCCACATTTCTTTATCTAAAACTCAACTGAAATCCAAGAACATAAGAATGAGAGTAATTCATTCTAAATTGTGACAGCTATTTTATACAAATTTGGAAAATATTCAGGAGAAAAGAAATCCAATTATTTTATCTGCTGCCCAAGCCGTCTCCTTCACAGATTAAAAAAAAAAAAAAAAAAAAAAAAAAAAAAGGAGAGAGAAAAGAAAAGAAAAATCCATTTCAAAAAGGTATAAATTGCTTTTGCTTTTGCCCTTCAGTTATATATACAAAGCAAATGATTTTTGGGCCCAACTCCAAAATCCATAGACTCCTGAAAATAATCCTTTTTCACTTAAAAAAATATCAGTTAATTCAAAGAATAATGGCTACTTGATTACACAGATTATTTTAATGATTAAGCCTTTCATAAATTTGGTTAGTCTGTTCTATTGGTAGAAGCAACATTCATTAAATTTGAGAATAAAAAGTATTAACTGACTTCCTTCTGTAGGTGAAAAAGTGTTTCTATCCTATTTAATTATGTTATTATCAATTATAGCAATTACTGTATTCCTATTTGTTGTCCATGAGTTAATAAACGTGCACACACACTTCTACTCATTTCTTAAGAGAAAAACAAACAGAAAAAATATAAAAACAAAAAAAGTAGCTAAACCTTAATTCAGAAGTAAGAACTGTCACAGATGGTGGGCATACCCTGCTGCACCATTTGTGGGCCTCCATTTTGGTGGGAAAAAAAAAAAGACAAGACTGTGACATTAAGTAAATCATGTGAAATGTATGGCAATGTACTCTTTCTACTAATCTTATTTGCAATTTGTAGCTGCAGGACATTTGTAAATTTAGCAGCCCATCAAAGCATTTGAGTGGACTGAGTCCTAAGTATTCATTAAGTGAAATTAAACATAACTTTCCATAAGGTATTATGCAGCATGGATGGGAGGGCAAGTTTGTGAGCTGCTACCACTATAGCAATTTATAGTTTGTAATCCTGCCTTATTACTTCCAAAAACATTAAAAAAAAAGCACTTGGCAGCTACAAAAAATACTTAGTCCATGCTGTAAATTACTCTGGCAGAAAAATCTTTTATGTCCCTGAAGGATGCACTAATTCTTCCTTCTCCAGTGGAAAAAGATAAACAGAAATACACCACCTCCCTTTTTCTGCAGAATAGTATTCCTGCATGTTTTTCTCTCCAGCTATTTATGTTCTCCCACAAACACAAGTCATAAATAAGGCCAGTAAGAATTCAGGTAAACACCATGAAGCTATCCAGGCCATATAGATATGCAATTCCCTAGAAACAATCTATACACTTTAGTAAGGGTGTCTTCCACCTAGACACCTCTGCCTCTACAAAACCAAGCACAGAACTATACTGTTGGACACAAAAAGCAAAAATACAAGGACAAAGGAAGGAAGAGAGGAAAACTACATGTGACAGAAAGTACCTGTTCAAATGCACATCTTAACCACAAGTTTCTGAGATAATGCATATGATTTTAAAAGCAGCCAAGAATGCACTGGCAGCTTTTGCAATTTAGCGTGCCTCTGGAAATATCTGTCTCAATTTGTCTTTTTTTTTCTAATGCACATAAAAAAAGAAGCACAGACATACACACACAAAGCCAAAACAAAAGCAACTTGTGATACCAAGATGTTTTTAGATTTACACTTAAAGAGTGAATTACACACTATACCAAACAATAAGGAATGTAGTATATGAAAAAATCATTAAGAAAACCTGAAACAACACTAAAATTAAAAAAAAAAAAAAAAAAGTTTAAATTTACTTAAGGAGAGCAAAACCTTTTTTAGAAGTCTCTACCTACTACATGGTGAGCTGACTAATTGCAGGAATGGCAAAGTCGGGTTAATTTCTTTCTCGGGTGCGAGCAGCGCACTCCCTCTGCAGTGATAGCATGCAGAGGTCAAGCCCTACACTCATGAAATGATTTGATGCTTGAGTGAGCTTGAGCATCTAAATGGCAGTAAGGAGGTGGAGAAACCATCTTATAAGTACAGCCTCAGCCCCTCCTGATTCAGTGTGATAGATGAGTGGTTTGGATGCCCTGCACAGACCCGTCTGGGCACACTTTGAGGTCGTGTGTGTTACGTATGTTATGTGCAATTCTTTCATGTGTAATATCTCTCACTCTAAATAGACTGAAGTGAGTTGAGCTGGAGGCCATGGAGACCATCATGGCTCCAGCACAAGCCCTTGCAAAGAGCAAAGGAATTGACCTGTCCACTGGGAGCAAGGATGGCTTCAGGGACACCTCGCAGCAAGAGAACTCCTGAGGTCTCTTCCAGCCTGGAGAGTCCTGTGATACAAGATGTAACTCCCATCCTTCTGACAGAAAGCTCATTAGCCATCTACCACTATGTCCCAAATTGGACTCTCACCAGCCACTCCAAAGCACACCTCTAACCAAACAGAAAATGAGAGATCCCCACTGCTAACTCTACTCAAAAATACTGGCTACTACTTACTAAGTAGTAAACATGATTAGCAACCTGCTGCACCACTTAGACACACACAAGTCTATGGGGATGGATGGGATCCACCCAAGGCTATTGAGGGAGCTGTGGAAGTGCTCACCTAGCCAAATGAATCATTTATCAGCAATCCTAGCTAACCAGGGAGGTTCACCGGTTGACTGGATGTTAGAAAATGTGGTGCCCACCTACAAGAAGGGCTAGAAGGAGGATCTAGGGAACTACAGGCCTGTTAGTCTGACCTCAAAACAAAGGAAGGTTATGGAGCAGCTCATCTTGAGTGCCATCATGTGGCACATACAGGTGATCAGGCCTGGTCAGCATCGGTTTATGAAAGGCAGATCCTGCTTGACTAAACTGATCTCCTTCTATGACAAGGCAACCAGCTTAGTGAGTGAGGGAAAGGCTGTGAATGTTGTCTACCTGGACTTTAGTAAAGCTTTTGACATCATTTCCCACAGCTGGAGGAACTGGCTGTTCATGGCTTAGATGGGCATACTCTTCACTGGGTAAAAAACGGGCTGGATGGCCAGGTCCAGAGAGTTGCAGTGAGTGGAGTTAAATTCAGCTGGCCACAAGTGGTGTTCCCTGGGACTCAGTATTGGATATTAGGAAAACTTTCTTCACTGAGAGGGTTGTCAAGCATTGGAGCAGGCTGCCCAGGGAAGTCATGGAGTCACCACCCCAGGAGGTATTTTAAAGACCTGTAGATGTGATGCTGAGGGACATAGTTTAGTGGTGAACTTGGCAGAACTAGCTTAGTGGTTGGACTAGAAGATTTTAAAGGTCTTTTCCAATCTAATTGATTCTATAACTCTATGATTAACAGTTTAATTTGGTATCAATAAGATGTAGTTCTAAAGACAAATCCACTATAACTTAGTGCTACTTAACATTACAACAAAGTCTTAAATCATTGGAGGAACATGCCCAGACAGATTTGAGAAAACAGAGCCCATCTGTATTTCTGGAGAAGAAGACACTCTTTAATTTTATATCATTACATATTTATAGCTACTAAAGATATACCTATCTTACAAATATACATTACATATATACATATATACAAATTTATATTCCAATAATATACATATAACTATCTTACAAAAGTATCCTAGAAACAGAAAAGGATGAAAAAAAATAACACAAAACCTTGGAGTGCTGAAGGCCTGAGACATAAGCGATGCATCAAGAAACCCACATATTTTAGTAGCCCATACCTAAAGATGTTTCATAGATTGACACATCACATTTTAACTTCTGATTGAACACCCAACTTCTTATTGCATCTCACTGTTTATTGCAACTATTTATATTTGCTGATAATACACAAGAAATGGTAACTGCACTTTGAATTATCAAAACAGACTACACATCTGGAAACAGTCTACAAGAATATGAGTTTATTATATATTATATTTAATCATATGCACACAAACACATGACCATGTATGTACATGGTCATAAATAAACACATAAATGGTATGTACACTGATTTCCTTATTCTGGAATACAAAAATAACTTCCAGCATGCAAATAACTGAGAAAACCAAGTCTTCTGAATGTCTTCTAGTTGAAAAAAATCTGCTTCTTAACATCATATCTTTACAACTGTTGTTTAACACAGTAACAGGCAAAAAAGATTGCTGGAGGATTTTTCCTCCTCAGTGTCTAATTACTTTTCTCACTGGTTTTGCCTCCCTAATGTTGTGGCACAGGACTTTGCTACAGTCATTATTTTCAACAGGACACAGGTTTCTTTCTTTATAGCTTATTAGGGTATTTTAGAGCACCATAATCAAAGAAGCTGTAAGGATTTGTGTTGTTTCATTAAATGTTACAAAGCTGCATTTCTGTATAAAATATAATTTTGCACTTTTTTTTTCATAATAATCTTTGCAAGATTTCCTCATTTCTTTTTTTCTTTTATTGCTGTTTGTTTGGATCTTTTTGGAAGAATTAATATAGGAAGTATCAATGAGAAAAGTTCATTAAAGCATAGGGATGAAATTATTTGGGATCTCTGCACCATTCTTAACAATGAATGGGAATGAAACATTCATTTTCTCTGCTTAGAAATAATAATGAAACTTATTAGCCACTTTATCATCTGAAGAATCATCACAGAGTGAGCATTTAGAATGCAAATGCCAGCATTAGAAATACCTCTGTGTATGAAGGTAATCTAAGCAGAGGTTTGGTTATATAGTTTGTGGTCATTTCCAACATGCACATAAGAAAGTGTGTTACTCCATATAACATACAATCAGTTGAACCGCATTAAAATGATGTGTTTGCATCAGGGGCTGCAACTATTAGAAGTGCATGAATTTCTATCAAAATAAAAGTGAGGTGCACAAATGTTTCATTATTTCAGCCATGCATTGTGTGTCACAATATGTCCATTTCAGCTGCACCAGTACTGTTTACACATGCTGCAGCCCTTGTTTTCACAAAAGTAGAGAAAGTCCTTCTCATTAGCACCATCCATTGCCAATTACACAAAAGGTCTACTTGCAACCACACCAAGTGGCTAAACACCAGTTGTCTCAAACACAAATACTGCTACAAAAAATATTCAGTGTACCTAGAGATCAATAATACAAACCACAATACCTTCCCGACTAACTTACTTTGTTACTCTGACCATCTTTCTTGTTTCTGTAGTGAAATATCCTTTTTCATCCTGATTATAACAACCAGGAAATGCTGGGGGGCTTGATGATTAGGACATTAATCTAGAAAAAGTAGCAACAGAGGAATTGCTGCTGTCCCAAAATAATTTAGTACTAAACATTTACAGACTTTATTAGATAAAGGCCAAAGCCCAAAACAATGATCATTATTGTTTAATAAAAAGGTTATTTCTTTATATATTGAAGAAGCAATCAGTCTTCCTCTGTTGTAACATGATGCGAGGTGCATTAGAATACAAGACACATGTAGCATGCTGTAGAGGCAGAAAAATAAAACTGCTAACTTAAAATTTAAAAAATCCAAACAAAAGAAGGGAAGGGCAGAAAAATGAGATCTTTACAAAGTATTTCAATATTTATGTCAGAAATGAGCTATTAAGTTGCTCTATAAATTAGCAGAAGCATCTAGAAATAACATAATTGATATGTTCAAATGATTGTGTGTATTATATATTGTACTAATTCGCATCCAAGCTAGCGAGAATATAGCAAAAGTCATTCCCAAAATAGGGCAGTCGTTGGATTATTTTTTTGTGTGAGAGATTCCTGTGTATGACAGAATGGTCAGAATTTCTGAAGGTCTATAGCCTTTATAAAATATCCCTGGTTATGCAGTTCTCTGTTCTAAGATGACAAGGCCATTACAAACATTTGCTATCCACTGATACCTGTCATTGCACCAAAATCACACAGGATCCATGGCAAATTACCCCCTTCTGAGAATACAGACTTTAATTCCTACGAAACCTTTATGGAAGCAGTCTGGGACAAACTACCAGCAACTTCAAGTTCTCACTAGTCAGGCAGCTTGGCTGAAGAAACCCTTTCCTCCACAGATGCCAGCTCAAGCCCCTGACACAATGCCCAGCCTATTACCCTGCATCTGCAGTTGGTAATGCAGGAGATCAGCCCAGGCAGGCTGAGCCAGCTGGAGTTGCCACACTCAACTTTCACATCGCATTACTTCCGCTTTTCTAACTTTTCCACTTCTGAGCACCATCAATTATGCACTAGAATAACAGAGGTTTGGCTCGGCAGTGTAACATAAAGGCCGATTATGAGTGTAAATAATTTAAACACCTGCGTGCCATGTTTCTTTTAGCAGTGATATGTGGCTGGTGGATGCGCTCATAGGGAAAGCTCAGCCTTTTAATGTACTGACAACTCCCCCCGCTGAGATGATGGGGAGGGCCTGCTGCAATGGTGCTGTTGGTCTAGCAACAGAGAGGGTTAAAAAAGAGTTTCTTAGAAAAGAGAATCACTGAGAGTCACACACATAAGAAAATGCAAGTTTCAAAGCCTATGATCCAGAGAAGCTTGTAAACTCTGGTACATTGACTCCTGCACCTATAACTCATTCAAACAAAAGGTTAAAAATGAGTTTTCAGGCAGAGGATGCAATATTAAAGTTGTAAAAGGCAGCTGTAAAAAAATCTTTGGCTATTTAAGAGTGGAAAAGAAATCTACCTTTTAAGGAAAAGAGTATTAGAAAAAATTATTTTGTACTATTAACTATTAGAAGTCCATTTTCCTCTGCTAGGCTGTTCAGTACATCGGTGCTGCCACTTAGACACTGACACCAAATACTAAAACTTCTATTCCAGAGTCAAATTTTGCTCCTAGTATTCAACTCAGAGCTATCTCACAAACACTCAAAGACTGAGCACCTGATACTTACTTCAAAATGCATAGGTAAAGGTCAAAATTGGGCCCTTCTCAGATAAAAATGGCTAAGGAACAAGTTTGCATTATCTGGATTAGTTTAAATATGCTCCTAGTTTTCTATAATATCATTTGTGCGATTCAGCATTTCTGTCACCAGCTTTCACAATAACAACGTGAGACAGCTGTAACATATGTTATTTTAAAACAACCAAGGGACTGTTTAAAATATCTGCAGTTGAGAGAGATGGTTTTAAATTACATTTTTCGTTTGCTTTGAAAAATCCGGTAATAATTTGACATTGTAATGAGGATACGTGGAATGTTTCCACTTTAAAAACATAGTCCACACTCTAGTTAAATGAGTTTTGAACTGAAAGTACACATACAATAATACAGTTCATAGTTTCACATCAGAGCTGAGGGTCATGCTATACAGAAAAAGACCAAAATACAAAGGGTGGAGATGGCCAAGGGGACAGAATTAAGAAATAGGAAACCATTACACGTATAACTGAAATACACAGTGTTTCAAACTGTGGTTTCAAAACCGTGTTGGGATTTGACCATATCAATTGAAAGAAAGGGGTGGAGGGGGGCAGCGGGTGTTGTTGCTTAAAACAGCAGACCTTAATAGCATCCATATGATTTAGCAAATCAATGTGGCCAAAGTCAATAAATAATCATGCAGTTATTTTCTGAAACAATTTCATTACTTGCCTTGAGCTAACGATCGGTAATTGATGAAAAGTGTTTTCGTACTTCCTCCAGTTAGATGCATCTTTGAAAAGTTCCATTCAAATAAAAAGAGGGATTTGCACCTTTATTGTTCTATGAATATTTCAAAGCTACTTCTTTGGAAGGTTACTGGGTTCTTACTGCATATTTTTTTCAGTATTGATCGATGGCAAATAGCCTTCTTAACTACTTGTGCACCATTTTCTCCCAGGGCCAGCATGTTTATTTGTAATAGACTAGAAGGGCACACCAGACTGTAGGAGCGCCACTAAGTTCCTCTGTAGTGAAGACTGAATGCATGAAATTGCTGCTGTACCATGGCCAGACAACTTGGAAATTTCCTTCATCAAAAAATGTGCAAATGAAACCAACCATAATGTCTATTTATTTATTTTTTACCCTGGAGTTGTATTTTATGCTGACTGGTATGCAGCACACAATCTTCACACAGCAGTTCTTTGCAGTCAAGCATTTTATGTGCAATAAATGAGGGGCATTTTCTGGACATAGTAATTATCATGGATTTTAGGGCTCAGGCAGTTGACAGCCTTTCTACACTTAGGACAAAGTTTCTCATTAAGTAATATAGATACATTTCAGTTCAGTTCTGCATAGACAGGCTGGCAGATAAGGCCAAACTTGTAAAACCAGACATCCATGGGATGAAAGGTCTCAGCAGTGAGCCAACATGTAAGGTAATTTTAATCAAGAAGGATTGCTATGGACAACATGTCTCTATAGGACAATTACCATTTGTGTAGTATTATACAATATTAAGAACATTAGCCAACACTACAGAAATACTCTGACAATCTCGCTATATACGCAGTGGCGGTTTGCTACCATGTAAGCACATATACAAAGTATATGTATTTATAAAAAATGAGAAATAAAGATAGCTAGTACACCCAACCCTTTACATTTTAACCACCTCACATATCCCGAAGTATTTTACTTTCCCAAACGGACTCTATCATTTATTGCTCTCCTTCTCAACTGTAATTAATCTGTTCTATTGATGAAAACAAGACCAGTAAATCCACACCCTCTTATTTGCAGGAGCACGTCTTGCAGGTTCTATGGTTTCAGGAATGCTAGATTGGGAAAGTTCATTACAATTAGTGATGTTTACTGTATTTATGAAATAGTTTAAGTAGCCACAGCCAATAGAAGGCTTAAGAAGTAGATATGGTCCAGAGATGCTTACAAAAATAATTAAAAGTTGTCATTCAAAACCATGTGGGTGGAACATCTTCGTATGTGGGAGGGAAATACTAACAGCAACAATGAACAAACCTGAATTCAGGAATCCGTGGATGCCTCTACCTCTGTCTGCCCCCCCCTTTCTGTGTGCGTGCGAAAGTTTGCCTGCCCTACTCATCTGTGAGATCGCAAACAGCCTTTAATATTTCATTCAGCCCAAAGCACAGAGCGTGCTCAAATTCAATACAAGGAAATGCTTTATCTCTTCCTTCACAGACTAATAATCCAACAAAACCAGAAGTACCAAGGAGTCATAGCAAGTTGTGAGGAAATTATGTGCAGACACTTCTGAACACTTTTATTCCTGTTTACTGTTTGGGACACTTGGAGTGAATAAACAACAATTAAGTGCCTTTTGTTCACTGATGCATAAAACTAGACCCAATATCAAGGGCCCAGCTGGGGCCCAGAGTCTTTTTCTCTGATGAATTCATTGAAACATTTTTCCCCTCTAGCTTTCTGTATGTCGGTACAATTATTTTTCTTTTTTAATGAGAAAATGGTTTTAATCCATAAAATTGAAAAGACACTGCTAATTTCCACCCTAGCATACAAATGGGAAACTATATCCATGGAACACTTTGAAAAATATTCCTATCAACTGCTAAATTTCACTATATTTTTAGGATTGCTTTCATTTTCCCACATACTAAAAATATTATTTCATTTCTCTAAAGGACACCTAAAAATTTTGGCCATTTAAGTGTATCAGATTGTGTTGCAGGACAGCACTTTGAACAGTGTGGAATGCGTGTGCTCACGGAGACATTGAGATAGTAACATCCTTCTCTGTGAACAGAAATCTAAAAACACAGGTTTCATTAAAGACATGAGACAGAAGTCCAAGATTTTAGAACTGCTGAAGTGAAGTTACTTAATATTTTATCACTTACATAACATGATTCTGTAGTTAACAGAACAATAGTTGAAGGAAAGGTTAACAAAATAATTTATATTTGAATGTTAAACTATTACTTCCCCTGGATTTGTAATTGCTGGTTAAGTTTATAAATAACATCCAGAGATCATGTCAATGGACAAGCAACTATTTTTTTAATGGTTTTTATTTCATCCACCTGATCTAAGCTTATAAGAAGTATTTCCTCAGTGATTTCTGCAACTATTCAAGAATACAAAACACAAAGAAGGACAGTCAACATTGTTGGTAAATGAACGGAAGATAACATTTTTACACCCCTGCCTATATGATCTAGGATCCAAACATTTTTTCATGACATATATTATTAACTACACAAAATGCATAAATTTTAATTAAGAGTTGTATCTTTTTTAAAACAAAAAATGGAGAGAATCCATGCAGGCTGTGGGAGCCCTTAGCTAAATGCCCATGACATTTAGAATGACAAGCACTATAATGCTGTTCCATGACTCCATCAGGCTTCTAGACCTGGCAGCAGTAGACACTGTCAGGTAAATTACCACACATACACTGTCTGCTGACACTGAAATAAAAAAATGTGAAAAGACTAAAATCAGACACGTCATCCTGGAAAATGAAGGAAAGGGAATAAAAATATTCCAGTGGTATACGCTTTTATATGTTACAAATAGCCCCTCAAATATGGTTCAGTTTTTCAAGTCCTGTCCTTACATGTATCTCTAGCATTCTTTGCTATTAACAACGAATACTGATAGAAGACAGAGTAAGAAATTCATCTCTTAATGGTATTAAAAATTATGCTACTATCTAGGGGGGGAAAAAAAAAAAAAAAGAAAAAATATTTGGCAAAAGCCTGAATATTGAGAAGGAATCTAGATGTTCAACATGGTCTGAGGAATCATAGGCCTTGAATAGGAACTATTACATAGGACCTTAATTATTTTGATTAATATTTGGACATTGCAGCAATGCTCAGAGATGAGGGGATGCATGTAGCACTCACAGTCCAGAAGTCCTTCTGAAAACACAGTATTCCTGACATAAATCCCACATACCAGAAACTGGAAATATCTTGAAATTATCCATAAAGCCCATAAAGCAATTTTAATGTTACACTGACACAATGAAACACTGTACCGTTATTCTAAATAGTTCTACACATCCTAGCTAAAGTTTTAGCCTGATTCACTGTGACACTGTTAGTCCAGTTTCGTATTCACCCAATTCTAGGACAATCAGTGAATTGCACCGATGTTCCTGAAGAACGCAGTTGCTATTAAATGTTGC
The DNA here is from genome assembly GCF_000696875.1 of Nestor notabilis. NCBI lineage: Eukaryota > Metazoa > Chordata > Aves > Psittaciformes > Psittacidae > Nestor > Nestor notabilis. The sequence goes on along the minus strand of NW_009918239.1, from coordinate 23,973 downwards.
ATTACATATGTATTTATTATCAAAATAAAAGCGTAGATGTACCAGCATGAAGATTGCTAAAATGCGGAGACACACACACTGGATATTCTCAGAAGTGTTGGACCATGCACCAGACTGTCTGAAGCACTATTTATACATACAGAAGTAATCTTTAGCTGAAGTTTTCCAGTCTTACCAATTCAAACTGAACAGAAGACAAGTTTCAATGTTAAATCAACTGTTACAATTTACACTGCTGTCTCTTACGCAAATTAAATTTGAGGACTCAAAAGATACCATGCAAACTGGTATTATTTCTTAAAACTGCAGAAACTTTATTCACCTTATCCACTTCAATGATTATCCAAATCATACTAATGAGTCTGCTCATCAAAGTATGACTAGCAGAATTTGTTTCAAAACCTGTAACACTGAGAAACTGCTGCAAGTGTTGCACTGTCTGGCTCATATGGCCATTGATACCAGTGCTGTGAAAATGTCAGCAACCTGCACCCATTGCAAAAGTCAAGTCTTCTCTGATTTATGAATTTTATTTTTTTTTTCTTAATTTTGTTATCCTAGTGCCACTTAAGTGCAGAGGAAAAAAAGGTCTGATGGGACTGCAGGAGAGAAACAAAGCTGCTCATTCAGTTTCCTAATGGGAGTATATCCAAGCAATCATGCCCATCAGATGAGAGAGGCTAATGAAACATCATCTTCAGGTGACTGTCTTCCTGTATAACTATTTCTGTTACAAATGTTTTCTTAACCACAGAGTATCCCTCAACACAGCTAGTCTAGCTGAGAAATCTTAATATTTGGAGGAAAAGTTCAGTAGTATTAAAACAAACAGGAGGACCTCTCTCTCTGCTCTAGTCATCACCACACAATCTAGAGTAAAAAATTATCATCCTACTTTAATTAGGTGTAATTCTTTGAAATCAACCATTTATGAAGCACAGCTGTTTACATACATATTATCAGCATGCAAAATCCCATCACCAATTCATATCTATTATTTTCCTTGGAAAGCACTCAAATATTCTTTTTAAAGTTTGAACTGGAATTTCAACCATTCCACAAATTAACTTGCTACAGCTTACTGGAGTATGGGAGAAGAAACCTCAAGATCAATAATTACAGAATTAGTCCCATTCGTCCAAACTATTCAGCCATAAGACAGTCTAGCTGTATGCTTTTTATTTAAGGCAATTTCTCATTTTTATGACATAACGTATTTTATTCTCTTACTAAGTATGATTTTAAAAATGAGGTATTAATTGTAGAAGTCAAAAGCAAATGGTCAGCAACAGAACTCTGTATTACAAATATTAACTTTAATGTGAAAAGGCACAAATTGGTTTTTCTGACATCAGGGGGTCCAAGGATTAAAAAATTAATGTCTGTCCATCCAGACAGAGAACAGCTGTTCAGCTAATAAACCACATTTTCCACTTTTTGCACAGGACTGCAAGACCAAAAAGCTCTGGCTGTACTGAAATTAGCTTTGCAAGCATTTAAGTCACCAAGGACTGCTCCTTGCAAAAACAACTCCAAACATTCTCTCCTAAACCCTGCACTTCCCTTATTTCAGTAGCTAAAATTTAACCCAAAGAAAAAGTCTTTTCAGAAGTCCACCACTTCATTTCCATGTGCTTCACCTAGAAGCCATGCCATGCTGATGGTAAAAGCAGACCTAAATGAGCAATTTCTTCTGGCTAAATGTTTGCCCTCTGTTAGCCAGCTGTATTTTCCAAACTTTCCCAACTCTCCCAGACATCCACAGCTACCAATTGGTTCTGCTTGGAATATCTGTCCTCTGTTCGCAGTAGTAAAGTAAGAAGAGATCTCGTTCTAGCCCTTTGCAGGTTGTAAGAACAGATCTCATTCTACCCTTTGCAGGTTATTTCTTCCTGTGGGGCAGCTAAGAAATACTGCTTATAATCAGGGGTATTGTGCTTTTAAATTACAAAAAGAAGCTGCCTTACAATGAATAGGGATATGTAACCTCAAATTGTGGTTCTTAAGAGGTCACAGTTTAAATCCAGTTATATATAAGAGGATGAGTAAACAGCTTTGATTAGCTGCAAAGTGATAGAACCCCATTATTCACTTCCTTTTCTCACTCTCCCCACTTCTCAACCTAACCACTGACAAAAAAAAAAAAAAAAAAAAAAAAAAAAAAAAAAAAAAAAAAAAGAAATTAAACATTCTCTCTTTGCTCCAGTGATCTGTTGTTTGGGGAATGTTATCTGCCCGTGCACAGCCCCTTAGACATCTGGGCCTTGAAGGGCCCTCTATCCCAGTCCTGAATGGTAATTGTCTCAGAGAGCACCCTCACAGGCATTTCAGGCAGTAGGGCTTATTAAAATCCTGAAGGGCAGTAATCCCTGAATGCCACTAAAAAGATCTCCAGCTGCTACCATTTATGAAGTGGGCTTGACAAGAGAGAAAAGGAGAGGGAGCTGGGGGGGAGGGAGGAAAGAGAAAGAAGAATTTAGAAGAGGCAAGTTATCCAAACAGGGTCCCCATCAGAAGAGTCACATTTTATCAGCTTAGGCTTTGTTTTCTCAGTTCCCAAAGGTATCTCCACAGAAACCCACAGTAAGTCTTCCTTTTACTTGTCCCTGAAGGAGTGGGGAAGGGGGGAACACCTCATGAACATGTGCTTACAGAAGACCTAAAATTAGGTAGGAAAGTGAAATGAAGACAGGTGAGGGAGCCACAAGCAGAACTGAGGTCTGACTTTTCCCAGCTGCTATGAAAAAAATTACTAGATGTGAAAGCATTCAAAACTGGTTTTCTCTGTATGTGCATTTCTCTCACCAGTAATTCTGTAAAAGGTCTTTTCATCTCATTAGGTTAAGCTCATTAATAAAAATTCAGCAGTTTGCCCATTTCTTCTTCAGAAGTAGTGAAGCAAGCTGAAAGATGCAAGCGGAAGGTTTTTGTGTTGGAGACAATAAGTGGGATGACTTCTTAAATCCTTTGTTGTCATCCACCATTAGAGATAAATAGACACCTTGGGTCAAATTCTTCAAACAAACACTACATTGCTACACTTCTTTATTTTCTATTAACCTTCATGAAAAGCTTTAACCCTTCCAAAGTGTAGGGATTTTTGTGTGTGTGTTTTATAATTCACCAAGTAAGTGAAAGCTTTCCCTCATTTCAGCAATTATTTAGACAAGCTGTTGAAAAGGCATTATTGAACACTTATCTGGAAAACAGGCTGAAGAAAATGAAGACTAGGAGCTGGTCAGTTGCTATATTTTAGTAGAAAAATGCACTCAAAACTGAAGTTGAATGTGCAATTTGCCTATCTTCAGAAATTGCGCTAACTTAAATAGGTTTTTTAAAAATATTCTAGAGGCCAGAATTTAGAAATTCTGCATTAATAAAGTTGAAAGCCATTACAACTATTTGGTTTTAATATACTATGAATGGAGGTAATTCTTCATCTAAGGCTCTAACAATAAAATGATACATCTGCTGTCTAGCTGAAAATTACAGATTTTGTATTTTGAGGTGTATTTCCAAAATACATCTCTGAAAATAAGTATTTTTTCCCCAATACATCAGAGGTTGAACGCTCAAGTAAAAGGTCAGGTAGAAAAAACACGTCACTTGTACCTGTTTCCTGACTACTCATGACAGAACCTATTATGAATTGTAAGTTTCTTTAACCTATTTCAAACAAAAAAAAATCACAGTATCTTAATTAACACAAGTAAAACCAGCCCTTCACAATTTCGTGCTTTATTAAAACACTATAATGTCCCTGTACTTTAACAAACTGCCTGATGAGACAGGCACTTGTATGACATGTTCAAAACATTTTTACAGATATGAGACCAGGATTTCAGGATATTATTTTGTCATGAATCTTATCTGCTGAAATTTGCAGAGACCATTGTAAAACATGCACCAATTTTGGTATTCCACAAGGCAGAGTTACTGCAGCTTTTAGCAAGAATCCTTGTGTTAAATCACTGAGTAACCTCTCTAGGCATTTGCTTTTTAAGGATGATTTGGGCTTATATCTAACATCCACAGAGATTAAATAAGTGTTTTAATGTTTTGTTTACAGAAATGGCATAAAACTAAGTTGTTCTGAACTTTTAGTTCAGACAAGAGACTGTAAACTACTATGGAGACCTTCAGGAACCACTGGGATCATTTTTTGTTACGTCCTGTTTGGTACAGACATTTTAATACTTTGCAATAGAATAAGTAATTATGCAAAAGAAGATGTCCATGCATGTTGTGGACTCTACAGGAGCAAATTTCAATGCTTCAAAAAGAACTTCCACAGATACATCCTGAATTTTCTGGCAGCAAAATGCCAATCATAATATTAAAAGTGTTCTGCTGGATAAGATATAAAGAAGTAAGGCATACACACAAATGTGAAGAATATAGAAAAATAGAAGGAAACTGGCTTAGACATAACAGTTTGGCAAGAACTTCTTTTATTTAATTGGTGTAAGCCACAAGTGATTTTTTAAATAGAAATATCAAATACACACACAGGATATATATGCATATCCTCAGTGCAGGCAAAAGCAGCAATCCCAGTAATCCTTCCCAAGAAGAATTGAAACATATAACAATAAAAATATACACCTGTATATTTTCCTGAATTTCATGTCCTAAATTATCCTCTTATTACAATTAAAATATAGGAATGAAACTCTGTATTGGATTGTCAAGAAATAAAACTATGTTGCCCAATGACAGTACCCTTGTTTGCTATTGTTTCTGACTAACCAAGTCAAATACTGCTAGCCCTCATTTTTACACTTGTTGTTAGTCACAAATGAACAAGTCAACACAGAATCTGGTTACAAACAAATACAGAAGAACATAAAGTTTAACTCCTTTCTGAATCCAAAACGAAGAGGCAAAGACACACATGAACTAGCTGTGTTCAGTTAGCAGGCTGTGTGCATCCCTGATAAATCTGCCTAAAGCACAAAACCCATGCTCTAGGAGAACAGCTCTTCATCATGTTTTGTGATTTCAATTAACCATCGAAAGGCCACACTACTATAGGAAATGGGCTGTACCAATCAAACCTGGAAAATGATTACAGTGAACCTGAACTGAAAATCAGTACCTGCATGGATGATAGGCATTTTTCTTCCCTTTGTTCTCAAGCAGGTCTTTTTCAGTGTAAAAGATGTAAATGGTTAGCAGTGTACCAGTCAGTGTAACTCTGTGGTGCAAATTGTCCCCACATCCATTTGCTTCAATCTTCATGGAAACATGCCTAACAGGTCTTCGTATGATTTTGTTTTGTTCTTTGAGGTCTCCTGCTGTAAAATAAACACTCTTCTTGAGGAGAGTACTGAAGAAATTGAACTCCTCACAACCGTTCAATATTCCAATGCTTCAAGTTCTTTTAAGAAAACACTGGTAGAATTAAATTTAAAAAAATAAAAAAATAAAATTAAAAGACTGCAAGAAACCCATTGAATTTTATGATAATATTTGTCCAACATAAAATATTGGTATTAAAGAAACAGGAAAGATAAATGTGGAACTTTTAAGAGAAACAGTGGGCATGACTGCAAATGAAGCAGAGTATTTTGCATTAATATGGTACAGTTATCATACTCACTTGAAAATCAGATATATCTTTACAGAATAAAAGAATCAAAAAATTTTGCAGAAAACAAATGTAACTTGGTGCACTGTAGTAAGTACAAATAACTACCTATTTTTCAAACTGAATTCTACTGAAATGGGAAAACAGCTATTTAGAATGTTAACGTATGAAATAAAGCTGCATTAAGGAGCTGTCAGGCAAATGTAGCATTAGAGACAAAAAAATTAAGACCGTATTTCAATCGAGACTTATAAGCTTTCTAAAAAATTCATGGTTGCAGCTGAAATATCAGCTACAGTAGTGAAGGAACACAATTTTGAATTTTAGGGGGTTGTGTATTTGGTTTTTTTTTAGCATAAGACTGAAGAAGCAAATAAATACATTACAATTTTGATTGGTCATTCTTTTTTAATAAAAGCCATTCAATTCACAAATAAGTGCCATTTAGAACTGTTGATTTGCAAGTACAAAAAGAAAAATAAAAAATCAAAACCCTACTCTAAATTTTAAAGTAGAAGAGCGATAATTTGTGCAACAGTACATTGTTTTCCACTCTGAATAATAAACCCTTCCAAAATGCAGGCATTTTACACTATCTCATATACTTATGCTTTAAGGTTAAAATAAAAATCTTATGGGTCATGTAACAGAAGTATTCCAATTGTTGCAGAAGCAGTAACTGAATTTTCCTGTCTATAAAATATCAATAATATTAAAATTGTTGTATTAGGTAAAGAAGGAGGAAGGGAAGCATACACACAATAAGAATATACACAAAATAAGAAAGATATTAAAAAAGAAAAGAGGTCTAGACAAGAGTCTAGTTACTTGTTTCTTTAAATGGGTTTTATTGAAAGTCACTTTGCATTTGAGGCATACAGAAAAATTATTTTTAATGATGTTTAACTTTTTCAAGTCCCTGTTTTTGATGCTGTGGTTTTCAGTAAAACGCATTTTCTAGCTCTTGGTTCAAACTCCAGGACGGAAGAAAACATAAGTACTGGTTAAAACTGGAAACCTAACAAGATGTACATCTTATGTGTTTAAAATACTAGCTGAAAGGAAAACGTTGCAGAGAAAGAAAAAAATCTAAACCTTCCTCTTATGAATTACAACTACAAATGCATCATCTATGCATTTCTGTCTTCAGAACAGACGAAGGAACTTGAACGAATCTGGAGATCAGCAAATAATATTTGCATAGGGTATTCTTCTCATTAGAGGAAAAAAAAAGGGGAGGGGGGAAATGTTTGCAGGAGGGAGTTCTACTTCAACCCAACAGGTTTTATATTCTCAATTATTCTCAATTAACCTACACACCAAATCAACTGATGTCTAGTGAAATTAAAATCCTGGTTAACTGAAATTCAATCACATTGCTCCACAGCAATTTATAACGTGTTACCTACTTACCAAAAGTCATTTTTTCTGGTTTTCAAATCAAGTTCCATAAGCTTGAAAAACAATGCTTTTGCTAGCTTTAAGGCACCATACTTGAAGTTTCTTATCAAAAGTATATTCATATTTGTCGTGGTTCAAGCCCAGCCGGCAACTTGGAACCACGCAGCCACTCGCTCACTCCCCCCCTTTTCCTTCCTCCCCCCGCTCCCGGAGGGATGGGGAGGAGAATCGAAGGAATGTAACTCCCACGAGTTGAGATAACAGCTCTCCAGTAACTAAGGTATAATACAAACCACTACTGCTACCAATAATAATGATAAGAGGAATAACAAGGGAAAAGGACACAACCGCTCACCACCCGCCAACCAATACCCAGCCCGACCCGAGCAGCGATCTGGCCTTCCGGGTAACTCCCCCCAGTTTATATACTGGGCATGACGTGCTGTGGTATGGAATACCCCTTTGGCCAGTTTGGGTCAGGGGTCCTGCCTCTGCTTCCTCCTGGCTTCCCCTCCTCTCTGGCCAAGCATGAGACTGAGAAAGTCCTTGGTCAGAGTAAACATTACTGAGCAACAACTAAAAACATCGGTGTTATCAGCGTTGTTCCCAGACTGAAAGTCAAAAACACAGCACTGCACCAGCTACTAAGAAGGAGACAAAATGACTGCTGTAGCTGAACCCAGGACAATATTTCAGGTAATTTCCATCCTTGTTTCAGCTTCTCCTACCTCACCCTTGAAGACTGGTTTCTTCCTGCTATAGTGCTGCTAGAGGGTGCAAGCAATGCACAGCGGAAACTCATTATTAATGCAGTGTCAAGCACTTCTGCTACCTAGGTAAAGGAATAGTGTAGTAACAAGACAATCTTATTCCCATATGAGGAGAGTAAACAGATTTGCTTTTATATAGCTCCTTTCATATTCAAAATATCCCAATATGCTTTACAATAATGAGACAGATACACTGTCATTTCGGTAATCTTAAATGCAGAGGGCAAGGCTTTGTCTTGCAAGTAAGAAGAAAAGGAGGTCGTGGGTCCTTTGAAGTTTCCTTACTGAAGGAGAGGAGGGAATGGAGAAATAAGGCAAGATAGAAAGGGAGAAGGACAGCTGAACATTGTGAAATGTGAGAGGCACATCTCTTTCATCACATCATTCAAGAAGCACCTATCTTTTTTGTTTGGGTTTTTTAGATTTTTAGTTTGGTGTAGTTTTTTTTTTTTTTTTTTTTATGGGTTGGGGTTTTTTTTGTTTGGTTGGTTTAGTTTTTTTTGTTTGGTTGGTTTTTTTTTGAGACTGACAGCAGGTACAATGCCAATCATATTTTTCTTTGAAGGCTTTTCTTGGGCAGGAATGGAGGGAGGGAGAGAACTAGGAAGCCTGATGAGACAAAATTTCACTTTCATCACAGAAGCCAGCGATCTATATGCATACGGACTTTTGGTGAATACAATGTAGTAGGCTGTATTACCCAGCCAGTATTACCCAAGACAACTATAAGCTTATGCCATCCAGTGAGGCCAAGGAACGTACAACAATCTGCAGTCTGTGTTTTATTGCTAAGCTGAATTAATGAATTAATAAAAAGTGATGTCCTAATAAGACTACAACCTCTGCATCTTGCCTTTCTTCTGCACAGCAAAGACAACAGCTACATGGAACAGAACAGCAGTGGTTAAACTCTCCAAAATACTTCATCCATTTCTGCTCTGATTAGAACCTTAAAACAATGAGGGAGACAGAGTTGCCCAAGGAGCCACCTTCACTGCCCTGCTGTTCATAAAGGATTGCAGAATCTTTGGCAAGAACCATCCCCTGAAGGAAAAAGTTGGTATCCCTTCTCCACGCCTGACTTAAATGATGCTAAGACTACATTCATCTAATATCTCACACAGAAAGAGGGTGGTTTTGGACACTCCACTTCTGCAAAGCTTTATGTAACCCACAGGTTAAAGTCCTTGCCCCCCTCACTCCCCCCCCTTTTATTTTTGGAGGCTTCCCTTTTCTTTGCACTGAGCAGTTACACCTTCAGCTGTGTTCACTGTTTAATTTCCCGCATTGCCTTTCTTCCTCTCCTTACACATGCATACTTTAGCCCTGGCTATGGAGTGATGACTGAGAAGGAACAATAGGAGCCTTTCAAGTCTTCAGAGTAAGCTTTGAGCAAGGATCAGCTCAGAGACCCAGTCAATATTTACCGCAGTTCAAAGCCATTGTTTTGTGGCTCCTCCCAAGCAGAAAACATTAGTTGGGAACCCTGAGACCCTACTTAATTTTATTCTAACTAGGTAAAAATAAAGGGATGAACAGATTACAACCAAAAATACTTTCTCTTGGAAATATTCATGGTCACAGAAAAGGAAAAGGGAATAGGAAAAGTATAGAGGACACTGAACAATACCACAACTTATGTTTGAAGAGTGATCAGCCACTTAAAATTAGGAGAGCAATTTTCCCCCTAAACTGATTACCAAGTTTGAAAATCATGCATCAGACAGCTACTATATGCAAATCCATTCAAAGGGACCCAAACAAATGAAGTATGCAAAGAAACCCACCTCTTGTCCTCTTTGCAACACCTAGGTCACAGCGTGACCACAGATTATAGCATGACAATAAAGTATAGCAGTGTGCCCTTTTCCACAGATGCAACCTTCTGATGTTTATAAGCCATAAGTAAAAAACTCACTTTCAGCTTATCAAGAGAACAAAGATAGAAAAATGGTTAAGAATTGACATTTTTGCACATTAAGCACTAAAGTCATATTGTACCCAAAAAGGGACAACTTCACACATAATGACAGAACAATTAAATGTTTTTAAATATTTTTTTCTCATTAAAATATCAAGATTTTTTTTTCTTTTTGCATTGCAATCATGCTTCTGCAGAAGTATTCATCTATTTCCAGAAGCTTGCAAAATTGCAGCAAACCCAACAAAATCGAAAGAAGCATCCTGGTGGAAAACTGAGGTTGTCATTTGTAGACTCTCCCCACCTTCTTTTTCAGCTTCTTCCTTTACTCAAAGAAAAACAAACAAAAAAAACCACAACCAAATGAAAAACCCACAAACAAACACCGAACAAAAACAAAAACAAAACAAACAAAAAAACCCGAACAAAACAAAACACCAAACCTTCCAAAAAGACATTTCTGACACTGAAACACAATTGGATTGACAATCATCATTTAACTGTTTAAACAGAAAGGCAGCTGTATGATTTGTTTAGAGTAGTTGGAGTCCTGTCGGAACATGCTTTGCTTTCTTATGTTAGACTCCACTGAAAGTTTTGAGTAAAAGAGCCTGACACACTAGTCATAAATCAGGAAAAATTATAGCTTTAGCTTCAGCCGTGTCAGGATCTTTTGAAAAACAGGTTTTATTTCAGCCCTGAGGTTAAAGGACATGCAACAGCAGAACACATGTCCCGTTCCACCTCACATGTTCAATTTTCAGATGCATGGAGTTTTAATTGTGTGAGTTGCTTTATTTGAGAAAGTTGCTTTACTGTCATGATATTTGTTCAGGTTTTGACATTTGATTCCCAGTGCCACTCCTCTCACTTTCAGGGAAAGTTTATAAGCACTAAAAGATAGGTAGAATGAACTAGCACAATTAAAGGAAGACACAAACGCATCTTCAACAGAGGTAAGTCTCCTGAGTAACTGCAAAATGCTTGTTTCCAAAACAGAGTTCAAAAGAATAAAGTTATGAGTCTTCCCAGTCGTGAGGAAATAAGTACAGGTTTGTAACAAGTTTATCTTACCCATCTTTTATATTGCATTCTCCTAACATCATATGCAGGGTGAAAATTTTAATCAATATACAGATAAATAAGCTTTAATATATATAAAACAAATCTGTGACCATACTCGAAACAGTAGCTAAGATGCAACCAAAGTTTTTAAGAGGAAAACAAAATCCTGTAAACAACCACCAAACTAAAAAGTAAAACAGGCTTTGCAGAAGTGGTATATGAAAACACACATTAAATCTTTTTTAGAGTGATTTAATAATTTTCTATTTTTTAACATAGCTTAGCATTACTAATTTTTTTTTTTTTTAATTTGGAGAGAAGTGAAAGAGAATAAGGCACAGTGAAGTACTGTTGACTGAACAACTGTTTTCTACTACTGCAACATAAAAAATAAAATAACATCCCAAATAATTCAGTAAGCTCAATGGGAATTTCAGGCAAACATAGAACAGCATATGGTCAGACTATGGGTAACACACTATTTCTTTTATCCTCTATTCATTAGATAAATATTGCAGAATACAACTTTAAGTCTATTCACAATCACTTATTATGGAATACAGCAGAAAGAGGTAATTAGTAATCCCTTATTATCATAAATCACAATATTTTGCATTAGTCTGGTAATTTCTCAACTGACAAGCCATATTTGTGCAAACACTATTCTTGATTCTGACATATTATTTATTAAATAAGAACATTACTGTAATGATGGGGACCATGATAAGAAGAAAGTGCCAGAAAGGTTCTCTCTAAAACCTATGAATTTGTCTTAATTTTTTTTTTTCTTTTCCTTCTCAAAGGTGGGAAAGTTTGTCAGAACAAACCCATTAGGAATAGTATCCCTAACAGGAATCACTATTAATCTCTAGCATATTTAACTGAAAAACACAGAACTTTTTCACCTGGGTACATCACCATATTTTTGGGACTAAGACACTATCAAAACTTGCTCTGTCTATGATATTTTCATTAGAGTGTAGAAAGCACAGGACATTTTGTCTTAAGGGTAGAACTGAATATGAAAGAAAACAGAAAATACAAGAAGATTCAGTTAAACCTATCTGATACTAATTCTAATTTAAAAATCAAGCCTTATAGCCATCCACAGTACTAGCTTTATGAAGAAAATAACCACGCAAACACAAAGATACATTATTCCTCTGGAATACCTAAGAAAAAAAACAGTACAGAAACCCTAATTGGGCACGGCAATGGTCTGATTTACTCACAGAAGTTACAATGGCAAAATTGCTTTCATCAGTAATAATACATTAGCTCCAAACTCTACACCTGAAATAAAATCCTTACGGAACTCTTCCAAATGCTTTGTTCTGAAGATGGCCATTAGATCAGCACTAAATCAAGACACCTAGTATGAAAAATGGAAAACGGAGATTTCTTTTTACAGTAAGCTATAAAATGCAGTTTAGTCAGAGACAGGGTCTGAAAAAGTAATATTAAAGTGATGCTGTAAATCACTAAAAAAAACTTTTTTCTTTTTTCTTAAAGCTGACTTGTGCTTCAGACTAGAAACAGTGAATACAGAGATTCTCTTCTTAAAATATTCTTTGCAAGTAAGTTTTACATAATTGAGATATAGAGAAAGGGTTTGCTTGGAATTTGAATGCAATGAATAGCCTTTATATAGTGAGAAACATGTATGATCTACTTCTCTAATTAATTTTCCTTTTTCACCCACACTGTCACTTGTTATGATAATGTGATTCTTCAACTTAATGACAAGTTTCATACAACCTTGATTAAAGATACTGCAAATAACAACACTTTTTATTTTGTTTTTATTTTAATGAAAAATCACTTTATATTCTGAAATCCCTCAGCCCTTCTGCTAGTGAAGTTCCTATCTACAATATAACTTTTGAGAGAGTGATTTATATTTCATGGTTTCAAGTAAGGGGTAACATTAAATGGAGCCCAGTGTTTTACAACTGGATCTACTGACACAGAAGCTACAAAATATGATCAAATTTCAGATGTATGCATAATAAATACAGTTTAAGAATTAGAATTTGATTTTCTGTGGGACTAAATTTTAAGAAAAATAAACTTGTTTCATCAACATGTGATGTCTCAAATTAAACATGTGCTGCACTTCCTGCAAGATGTGTCTTCCTCTCATTATGTTGTATCTCATAGCTACTAGATACCAGTAAGTCCACCGGAAATCAATAAAAATGTCATACTTGGCACTCCATTAAATGAAACTGCTTCAAGAAAAATTGCTTTCTCTTTCTCCCAGCAGCCTCAAAATACAATGACATACCACACAACGGGAATCCCTGCTCTCTGTTTTGGTAAATAGGTAATAAATTACATGGTTTATATATTAAAAAGTTTACATTTGCAAGGAGAGGTAGCATTCTCCAGCAAAACAGACACTTCTTTCTTCAACAGAGTGTTTCATTATTTCAGAGAAAAAATAATTCTATCCTATTTGGGCATTCATAAGATCCATCTGGTCTTTAAGGAGTATCTTATCTAGAGGAGAACAGCATACTGCATGTAATGCTTTGGAAAATATATAACCTGTATCCCAGTGGTGTGCTAATATATTTGATTAATTTTACCTTCATGATCTTAAGTTGATATTTTTTTTGGCACATACTGAATTGTCCTCCACTGTATAAGGTGTCCAACACTTCAAAGTTGAATGCCTGTCTGCTAATCACATATGATAAACCAATTCTCACTTTTGAAACTGCTGGCAGCAAATCAGCTAACAGGTTATCTTTTACCTGCTTCAAACCCCTAAAAGATGGGGGTCCCAACTCTGCAAAAACTGTTAAAAAAGATGAAAAATAAATCAGTCTGGAACTTACTGTGACAATCAGACAAATACCCACAGGGATATATAGTCTGAAGTTGCTGTGCCCTCTCACTGGATTTGATACATGCAGATTGTGTGGCCTTACAAAAATCAACAAGCCCAAATACTGAAAGTCTTATTCATGAACTACACCATAAAATCAAAAATACAGACCTAGATCAACTCCCATACAAAGCAATGGAAGAATCTTTTTACTTCAACAGAGCTGGATCTGAACACTGTTAAAATACTGCAATAAAAAAGCATCAGAAAGTGGTGCATCAAAAAAAAAACAATCAACCAAACTACAGATCTTGTAGTATCTACTGAGGCACACAATCCAAATAAATAGAAGAATTTCCTTATTAGTACCCATCTGACTCCAGCTCCTACTGACTCCAGCAACTTTTAAAACCAAGGATATTTATTTAAACCACTTTCCTTAATCAATTTTTTGTTTTAAATATATTTAAGAACATATAGGTATAAAAAAGCAGAAATAAAATCTAAGACAATCAGGCACCAAGCAGTCTCAAAAATCTCACATGGCTCCTGTCTGCAACTCTAGGTACCTAAATATAGTTAGAATTCTGGTTTGGAGGATCTATGCTCTTTTAAATCAGCGGTCTAAAAAACTTGCTTAAATTACTCATTTTACAGAATACCAAAAAATAGTTATAAGTATTATTGTGAAGCACAACTTCACTTTTTCATTGTCTTTAAAGACAGCATTCAAGATAATTCACTCTGCAATTACTTATGCTTGCATTTGGAAATATTCATGCATTGGGGTAAGTAGAACTGACACACCAAAGCCACGACTGCAGTATTCAGAAATCTCTAACCTGATTGTGCTGAAGATGACCTGCACATAATGACTGAAAATAGAAGTAAAAGGTGAACATGCAAACTAGCTGCTTTCACTCAGCAGTTTGTTTTTTTTTCTTATTATTCTGGTTTACTATGCAGGACACAAGCAAAAGTATACAAAGGCTAAGATGATTTACACCCAGTTAATAAATGCAGGCAAATACTGCCTTTGATCTCAGCAATTTTATTGGAAAGCTCAGTTCACAGGGAAGTGTGCAAGACAGAAAGAAATAGAGAAAGCCAAAAGTGACTGAAATGCAAAGGGAAAAGTATATGCAACTTAGGTGCAAGTGAAGTGACAAATACAACCCTAGAATTAAGATCATTTGAATGCAGGAATAATAAACTTCCAAGTAAATGTCACTTCACTATGACTGAGTTTCCCCAATTGGGTATTGTATATATATAATTTTATATGTATAATTATTAGGCACACACTTCCCATGTTCTTTCCCCTCAAAAGCAGAACTGACAATGGTGACAGCAGAGTGTGTAATTAGTTTTTATTGTTCCCCTGACAGCCATAGCTCTGCAAGGACCCCTTGCCTTTTCCATTGTAAATGTTATGGAAAAATACACTAATGACAGGCATTTAATTATGGGCACAGCGACCATGATGGGAGCTGTGCCAAAAGTGATTGGCAGCTTTGGATACCAGATATTCACAGTAATGGTTCTTTTTCTCCCACACCTTGTAACCCAGAAGACTGAAGATATGATTTTGTTAAAATATCTTTTCTAAAGCTTTGCTTATTGTCTACAGATATTATTACTAATAACCACCACCTTAAAAACAGACAGAAAAAATAAACAGGCAAAACACTAATTTGTCATTGTTGTTCAAAACTAGCATAAGGTTTTTTGAAAGAGCTATCCACTGACAATGCCATCAACATAAAAGAAATCCCCACCAACTCTGGCTCACAGATGACTTTTTCTTTTTTTTTTTTTTTAATTATAATAGCTAGAAACAGAGACACTATGCCCCCTTAACATATCTTTATTCAATATTTACAATAAACTGTCCCACATTCAGCTGTAGTTGCTGAGGTGCTTTTTCGCCTGATTAATTAGCAATTGGGAGACACGCTTTTTGGCAGCTTATGTATCCCTATTATTTCTTCTAGTTTGGCACAAAAACTCCCTTTTGGGAGCACCAGCATTTGTACTGTACCCCGCTTAGTGATGGATCACTAATTTTTAATAAACTAAGCCCCAAGAGAACAGCAAAAAGATGTGTAAGTGTATCAGAGCAATAACTGTAAACAAATAATACATTTTAAAAAAGGGGGCAGGGGAGAAGAGCTGTTGCAGTACGTAAAATACGAGGTCTTTTTCAGACTATGCATGAAGAGCCTATCCAAGAGATCACATGTAGTCCTGAAGACATAGGTCTAAATTGGCTTTTAACTACTTGATCTAAATCTCTTCCTTTATCTTTAAAAAGCTTTAGAAGAGCGACTAGCTAATGTGGGTGCACAATTTCCATGAAGAATACTATATCTGAATGCTCCTTCACTGTTTCTTATCCCTCCCCCACTACCAGATGAATGAAATTACTCTCTGAAGCGGATCTCTATGAAGAATGACCACACAATTCTAGACCAAATGGTTCTATGTCTATGTAGCAGTCACAAATCCCTGGCTAAGCTGAACAAAGCAACATTATTCCTAAGTGGTATGTTTGGGAATATAAAAGTGAAGCTGTCTGGCTCTAAAGTGGTAACTTTCAAATAGCTGCAGAATCAATGTTGGCACTCCATCCCCCATCCAGCTGGCTTTCAAATCAGCAACTTCAAAAATGCAGTTTGCCATTATGGTGGCTTAAGGCACTTTGTGTGCCAGTGCAACGACCATGCTGTGTGTGCATGTCAGAAGGTCAATACTTTCAAATTCCAGAGTCTCTCTTTATTTCCTTCTTTGCTGGAAACAATAGGAAAGAGCAGGATTGATAGCTCCTACTTTGTTAACTTCTGCTCACCAAACACCCTGCCTGTATGAATACATAACTATTTTTTTTAAATCCGAAATCTGATCAGACAACTAAAGAAAAAAAAAAACAAAACAAAACCAAACCAAAACCAAACAATAAAAAAAAAAAAAGCTGGTTTTCCTGCTCATTAACAACATTAATTAGCAAATTTCTTTGCAACAACTTTTAACAATTCCAGTGGACCCAACATCATAAAAGCTGCTAGCAGTCCTTACCTAATGCTGATGACTAGCATAGCCTCGAAGATCATCAAATCTATCAGTAACTAAAGTAAAATACTTACTTTTTTCTGTCCCCTCACAAAAAGAATACATGTATATTTTACTTATACAGCACTGTCAAAACAACAGAATACTAGACATTGAGAGATCTGGCATTTTTTTGTTTAGTTTTGATGAAAAGATTTAGAATGTGTTCAGCTCCAGTTTCAAAAGTACAGACTGAGGAAAGATACTCAGATTTATTTACAAAATTAAAACAAATACAAAGTAGAAATTAAAAATCCAATGTATAGTACTAGAATGATAACAAAAATTTATATATATTTCTTAGCAATTTCCTAAGTGATAACATAATGTGAGTGAGCAGCATTTCTTCTGAACTGTATTACGAATATGAAAAATACTACTTTGAAGTCCACAAAAGCAAAAAGGTGGTTCTTCATTGCTACCCACCAGGGAAAGGCCACAGCGATCAACTGTTACTGATGAACAACTCACACAATGTGAAGATGCCCACCACTGGCCAGCACACACCTCTAAGCAAAAAACAAATCATTTTGGGAAGGAAAAATTGTATTATTTTAGCAGATAAAGAATGTCAATGATACACAGCTAACATTAATTACAACACAAAACACATGTCAAAATATGCATCCTCTTAAATGTCACAAGGTCAACTTTTATCTTTCAGAATGGAACAGAAAGGTATTTTATCAGAGTGGTCAGAGTCAAAGCAAATGCATCTCCTACTCCAGTTTTTTACCTCACCAGATGATTCACAAGCAAATCATTCCTTGTCTGCACTCCTGCGCCGTTTCATTACCATCATCAAAAACTAAAAATGGTGCCTACCAAATAAAATGGTTCTTCAAGAGTACAATGAAAATAAACAACAAATACACTCAGAGATCAACACAAAGTTAAACGTTTTAGTGTGGGTATTACTGTGAACAGTTCCTCGTTATATTAATGTGCTGAATTCATGACAGAAAAGAGAATTACCAAAGTAGAAATTAACTACTTAGAGGTTGTCAGTTTGAGATTTTTGTTTTTCTTCCATGCAATGTATCAGCATGGATTTGTAAATTCTTCCACTAGACTATAATGTAAGTGACAATAAGAATTGTAATTTTCAAGGCTTTTCAACTAAAAATTGCCAAACCTGAAGAAGAATTTGCTATAAATTGGTATTAGCCATTCAAGCAGATCTTGCTAATTAACAGGAGTCTTGTGTATCTTCTCAATAGCCAATTTTTCTTTTGACAGCATTTTTACTGTCATGCATTTAAAGAGAAAAATGGCCATAAAACTCCGAGCATACCAGTTAACAGAACATGGACATTAAAAAAATTTCTACATCTTGCAGCAGTCAAAAATAAAACAACTCATTTTTTTCATAAAACTAGGATCTAACAATGTATTTTCATTGACCTGTCAACAGTAAAATATGAAGGATGTTTCCCCAAATGAAATATATATATACATATGTGTATATTGAGAGGGGTGCACATCTTTTTCTTTTATTGGAGTTCTACAGAAAAGAAATACAATCTCAACCCTTGTGGACCAGCATTCTTTTTGCAAATATTTTCAAATAATTGATTTTAACACAAATTACTTAAAAAATCTGTAGGAGTGGGAATTTGTGGGTTTGTAATGTAACAATCTATGCTCAGTTTCTTAAAAAAGAAGATTTCAGACATGTATACATGCTTGCATACTGTAAAATGATACCACCATTTTAAATGAGCTCAACTATAATCTAGCTTGTACAGACTACAATGAGCAGAGAGAATGCAAAATGGAAGGAAGACTTTTAATGCGTGAAGGATTCTAGTCTTCCATTCAGCCATGCTGAAGCACATTACAGTAGAGCTTACTCACAAAAACTGTAGTACCACCAGAAAGCAATTTCAATAACGTGTCTGTTTATTTTAAACCAAACATTTCCATTTAATTATGTTGGTGTGCTGCTGACTGACTAAATTTTAAGCACAAACGCAATGAGAACTTAAACAAAACAGGGACCTCTATTCTCAACAGCCAATTACACCATTCAGAAACACTGGAATATTAGATAAATCATAAGGCTAAGGACATTTTTAAAATCAATGCTCAGAACTGGATAGCAGAGCAAAAAGTTGGAAGAAAATCTCAGTTCCAAAATACTTGTAACTGCATTTTAAAGATTTGAAAAGCAGTGAGCCAAAGCAAGAGAGGTTATATCTCACAGCTATGGACGAACTATTGTATATTCATGCTTTCTCCAGGAAAGATAGCGTCTTTGTTAGTATCTTCTCTAAGGTGATCCAAATTACCAGCCTTCTTTATGTGCTTTCTTAAAGTCTGGTATTTCGACAACGTAGTACTCTGCCCAGAAACAGACTGGCTTTGGAAGAAGCAGTAACAAGGTACTCTAATAGGCCCAGAGAGCTCTCAAAGCATATCCCTGTAATCTTCTCTGTTTCTCTCTATATTTGTGTGCCTGAGTGCTTGCTTATCTACCTAACCACCTATTGACCTGGGGACTACTAGTGTGCAAAGAAACAGCACAATGGGAAGATGGCCAAGAACAAAACCACAGATTCTTAAAAAAAAAATTAAAAAATAATATGTCATTATTATTTTTAATTTTAAAACGAAAGGCATTAGCTGGAAGATGAGACCTGGGAATTAGTTTGTAAAGCTACTTGTTTTCTAAACGTTTAAGAGTGAGATTTTTTTTCTCACTCAACAGTCATGATTTACTCTACACCACACCACCTTCTAATGACACACGCCAATGCATACACACATATGTATATATGTGCATATATATATGTAAGTATACATATACATACATTCAAATGTATACATATTTGCATCCAAATGCATACATAATACATGTCCCTCTCTGTATGAATGCAAAGACCATGACTCCTGAAGAACTAATTGCATTCATTCATTTTTTCAGCCCAGCATGAAGCTGGTAGATTGCTGGGATCATAGCAACAGGGAAGAGAAAGGAAGGCTCATCTTATCTGTCCCTCTCCAAAAGGATATAGGGCTAGCAAAAAGAATGCAGTGAAGTGTCCTTACTATGTGCATTTGGAAAAAATTTAATAAGAAGCATTTCATGAAGACCATGTACCGCTTTAACAAGGTGCCTTTCATATGAAGGTGGAAGCCAGTGAAACTATTGTTCTTTGTGTAATTTTTCCACAGAATGTTTCAAACTGTTTCAAAATAAATACCAAGATTTTTCAGACACAAGATGCAGTGAAACTAATTAAAGCACGGAAAGTAGGTGTAAAGAATGGAAGGCTCTACTACCAGTCATTAATTACAACAAATCAGTCAGGCATTTCTTTAGCTCTAGGAGCAAGCTGCTGGATAAAATGCTCTCAAAATACAAGCTATGCAGTGCCAAAACAGTTATAGAGAAGTGTGAGTGTGTGTGTGTGTCCCAAGTATTTCAGCTCTTATCCTTCCCTTGACATATAAAAATTACATGAAATACCAAAACAAAAGCAAATGCCTTGATTTTGCCCTTCTTCATCCCCAACTTCTTCGTTGTTCTTAACACACGTAACTGTCTTCATCTGACTTCAACCGCCCCTGCATGGTTTCTCTAATCTCTGAACATAGGCAGAACTATTCCTAGTTGGAAAACAAAAATGCCAAAAAAAAAAAAAAAAAACAAAAAAAACCCCCGCCCCAAAAAAAAAAAAAACCAAAAAACCAAAAAACCAGCCACATGACCTCAACATATCAACCAACATGCCATGGTGAAATCTGCAAACACATGTAAATGGATGGTAGGCTACCCAGACATCCACCTAGCCGGCCAGAGTACTCCTGAGCAGCACTAGGCACTCATAAACAGCCACTGTCTGGGCTTCTAGAAATTAATTCTATGCATTTGGCTGTTTCAGGAAAGCACTTAAGTACACATCCATTCATCCACACAACTGCAACAGAACTTAAGTGCATCAGTATGCACTTCAGGGAAGTTGGATGCTTTCTTGAACCAGTGCCTAAATAATCTGCTACAGAATTTACCTAAGTTTAGACATCCATAGTGAAATTCTGGTCTATGCATAGAATTTTCAGAAGCATGCACTCATTTTTCTGTTCATTACTCCCAAGTACCCATCTTGAAAAACAAACAAAACAAAACAACAAAAATAAACAAACAAATGAACAAAAAAAACAAACAAAAAAACACCCCACACAATATTGATCAAATTGTGGTATCCCGCTTAATTACAGAAACTCACCAGTTGAAGTTGAAATGATTTTTCAGTATCTAAATTCTCTAATAACTGTCTGATTTCTTGATTTTATGAATCACATAAACACACAAAGAGAAAATATATCAGCATCCTATACCTTTATAGTTCTCTTGGGGATGTAACTTTATACACAATTTTCCTGTGTAAGATATAGACAAATCCACTAATACTTCTAATAAAAAAATATTTGCTTTCATGAGACTACAACGTTTGGTCTTTATATATGACCACAAACTAGACTTGAAATGCAAGTGTTTGTAACCACCTCGAAACTTGTAACAATTGTTGAAGCTACATAACCTGCCACTGGAACAACTTACAGGGAAATACCTAAATATAAACCACAATCTGGAAGCAACAACCCTGCAAGCAGAAAAATGTAGCAACAATTACAAGTAGTTCAGCTTGAACTCCAAGATTAAAAGCAATAGCAAGCACCAAGCAAGTAGACTGCCTCAAAATTTGGGCCAGATACACAACATTTTGGCTAAATTCTAACTACAAGGACACTAGTAATCAGGACTAAGTGAATATGCTCCACTACAAAACAAAATTCATAAACTATTTTAAGTGTTGGATTCAGAATAACATTCTTTGGCAATAACATTTTGCTATCCCATATAAGTACACATGTGCAAATAGTGCTGAAAGACTAATGCAATAATGCACTTTAGGATGGTAATTAGAATTTATGTAGGCTTAATTCTAAGCCTACACAGATAACAAAAAAAAATATTAGAACATATTTTCAAGCTTACTTGAGATTTATTTTCAAACAAACCTAAAACCCCTTATTTCATTATACTTTAGGATCCTGATAGTTTAACATAATCTCCCCTGGTACTTGACTACAGTATTTACAGTACTTCATGTACATTGATAATTGAACACATAACGAAAGGCACAGGAATACTTAAAACATTTCTAAGAACAGACTTAGGCTCTGTAAGAATATGTAACTTCAATACTTCTACATGCTAATGATTATAGGACATTTTTAATTGTTCTAGCAGAACTTTGGCAACTAACCAAGAAATGTGGTAAGAACTTTGCTCATAGGCTCCTAGGATTTTTTTTATTTACCAAATATTGTTCACACCAGGAACACTTATCAATTGGGCTACTCATCAATTTACTAATATACCTCTTAAAAAGGATGTGATCTTTATGTATTTCAATAAATCGCTAGTTTCATACTAAAAAACTAAACATCATTGCATCTGAGGAAAGTACAATCATTATTAAATTCTACGAAGTTTTGATGGCACCTTAGAGTGCCTTTAATCATTATCAAAATGATGAACATCTCATTTTTAAAGTGAATAAATTAGTTCTACAGCAGTTTATTTATTCTGAATAAATGCAATAAAGAAGTAAGTTAAAGCACAGTGATGGCATTTGCGTTTAACAAATGACAGTATATTTTGTCCTCTAATTTCAAATGGTTATCACCACGTAAGCATCCCTACCTTACTTCTATGTATATAAAAACAGATCATTCATCTCCCGAGTCTGTCTCTGGAAGCAAATAAATCATTGTGAAGTTAGTCCTCCAACACTGTTAACTGCTCTGACAATTTTGATAACCAAAGTGGATTTTGCTTTCAGCTTAAATTCTAACGAAACGAATTCAAAACAGGGGCATTCTCTTTTCTTTGGGTCTCTTACACCTACAGTTCAGGTGTTTGCCTGTTTTCCTGTAATGATCATGTAACTTGGAAAGCACACAAAAACTGGCACATTGTGTAAAACAAAGGAGAATATATCTGCACCCTGCTCCTTCTCATATTTTTCACTCACAGATAAACATGCCATGTCCAAATAGATACTTGGACTGTGAGAGAGCAGCTGAATATTTTAAGACAAGAAAAGTTTGTTTTTAAAAGAGAGGGTTTAGAAACGTAATTCGCTCTCTCTCTAGTGTTTGGAGGAACAACAAAACTACCTTTTTCTTTGCAGTCTGCTGATATTTAATGTTGGAGTAAGAAGAAACTTCACTGATAGTAATAAGATTAAATTTACTAGAATCCTTACAAATCCATTAAATGCGTAATACCTACCAACTAGATAAGTGCTTCTTGTACCTTCAACTACATTCACCTATGTGTAGTTATTGTGTAAGCTCATCATACACAAGACAGCTGAAGTGAAAAATCTTGAATGTAAGGCTATTTTTGAAGTATTTTAGCTGTTACACCAGCAATGTGTGCATTTAGTCAGACCTATTTCAACAATCCTCCTTCTGCCCAGTGGAATTTGTGATTTTACTTATCCACCCACCCATTCAGCAGTAACTTTTCATGTTATTTACTCTGAACTTTTTTTTTCTTTTTTTTTTTTTTTTTTTAAGTAGCATATGTAAAAAGAGGAAAACGTAGAGAGGTGTTTAGAATTATAAATGTTCATCATACTAAAGCACGATTGTTACTTTGGACAAATCTTTGTCTCGAGCTTTTTTTTGCCAAATAGTTATCGCTGGGGCATTGTTACCAGGAACATCGCATTGAAGTGCTGGCCAGACTAGCTAAGTCTAGACACTTGAAAATTCTGCCCGTTCAATTCTGCATCAACTATTTTGAAGCTACTCTGGAATACCGAGTAGAGGAGTTTTCTGCAGGCAACACAGATCTATTAAAAAACATGACCTGTGACAAAAATCAATGTACTAATCTCAAACCAAACAGCAGTATCAGAAGCATAAATAAAAGATAACCTAAGATAAAATGTCCTCAGATTTACTTAGACTAGCTAGACAGGGGTTTTTTGTGGGTTTGGTGCTATTTCTTTCAGAGGTGAGGGGATTAAAAAAATGGTAAGTTTGCTCATTTTAACAAGGCACCAAAAAAAAAAAAAAAATGTAATACGCAGGTCGCTTTTTACCCAAACACATGGATACCATTTAAAGCAGGACTAAAATTTTCTGATAATAAACACAAGAGAAAACTCCAGAAAAAAAAAATTAAAAATATAAATGAAGCCTCCGTTTCCAGCGGCAGACTCGCTTGAACCGCCTGCTAAGCCTGCTGTCGGAAACCCTC
>NW_009918238.1:0-1400 GCF_000696875.1 Nestor notabilis | reverse complement strand
CAGTCCCCGCCCGCGCCGCCCGCCCGCACCGACAACCGCTGCCGGTACGTGGTGGTGAAGCCCGTGATCTCACGCACAGCGCCACCCACCTGCGGGAACGGGAACGGCATTGGAATCACTGCGGGCCGGGGACGGGAACAGACACGGGAATGGGAACGGGAACAAAAACGGGAACGGGAAAGGGAATGGGAACAGTAACGGGAATAGGAATGGGAACGGAAACAGGACTGGGAATGGGAATGGGAACAGGAACAAAAACGGGAACGGGAATGGGAACAGAAATGGGAATGGGAATCGGAAAGGGAATGGGAGCAGGAACGGGAATGGGAATGGGAGCAGGAACGGGAATAGGAATGGGAACGGAAACAGGATTGGGAATGGGAATGGGAATGGGAACGGGAAAGAGAATGGGAACAGTAACGGGAATGGGAACAGGAACAGGAATGGGAATGGGAAAGGAAATGGGAACAGGAACGGGAATAGGAATGGGAACAGAAATGGAAACAGGATTGGGAATGGGAATGGGAACAGGAACAAAAACAGGAATGGGAAAGGGAATGGGAACAGGAACAGGAATGGGAATGGAAACAGGAACAAAACCGGGAATGGGAATGGGAATAGGAACAGACATGTGAATAGGAACAGGAATGGGAACAGAAATGGGAATGGGAACGGGAACAGGAACAAACACCAGAATGGGAACAGGAAGTGGAATGGGAATAGACATGGGAATGGGAATGGGACCCAGGAGCACCGGCACTGGGAACAGGAACCCAGATCCCGGCATTGGCACTGGAACCACCAGGGTGCCAGGAACGGGAACCCCGGCATCAGCACCGGGACTGGGACCCAGACCCGAGATCCAGCACTGGCACCGGGCACCAGGAACAGGCTGGGAACAGCACCCAAGAGCCCTGGTACTGGGACGGGAACAGGATGGGAGCAGGAGCCCTGTCATTAACACCGGGAATGGGCTGAGGACAGCACCCAAAACCCTGGGATGGGACTGGGACCCGAGAGCCCCAGCATCAACCCACAGCACTGGCACCGGGACCAGCACCGGGACCTTCTGGCATCACCCACCCACAGCCCCCGGGGCACCTCTGGGGACAGCGGGGGGGGACCGGGGATACCCCTGGTTACCGGGCCCCGGCCCCGGCCCCCCCGCACCAGGTCCAGGCTGGTTCTCTCCAGCACATCCACGAGTTTCTCCAGCCGCGTGCGGGGCGTGAAGATGAAATCATCGTCCACCCACAGCACGTACTTGGTGGTGACCTGGGACACCGCCAGGTTCCGCCCCGCGAACCAGCCCTGCGGGGACACTGTCAGCCTCACAGCACCCCACAGCACCCCACATTATCCCATGGCCACCCCATGGCACCCCACTGCATCCCGTGATC
>NW_009918237.1:0-245 GCF_000696875.1 Nestor notabilis | reverse complement strand
CCGTGCCTCTGTCCGGAGGCCTTTGCTGGTATCCCGCCCTAAACCGCTCAGCACGGGCTCTGTCGCGGCTCGGCACAGGCACAGCACCGGGGCAGGGCTGAGCCTCTGACCGTGCCCTTCCCTGGCAGGGGGACGCAGGGGACCCTGGAGAGGATGGGGCGAAGGGTGCCCGGGGCGACGCTGGCTCCCCGGGGCTGCCCGGAGAGAGGGTAAGCGCTGGGTCTGCGGGGTGGGAGGTGCTGGGA
>NW_009918236.1:1238-1503 GCF_000696875.1 Nestor notabilis | reverse complement strand
ACTGGAGCTGCTTTGAGCCTGGGTCAAGAGGCACTGGGATGTGGAGCTGCCAAAATGTAGCTGTAATTGTGTGTACAAAGTCCATGTCTGCAGCTGTTTCACACCCCGGAGCCTTGGGAGGCTCCTTTTCTAGGGAACAGGGGAGCTCCGCAGCAGGGCACTCAATGAATCCCACTTGGAACGTGTTTCTCGCCAGGAGAAATTTGCTACGAGGTGAACATGAAGCCTCCAGGATGAACAGGGGTTGTGTTTTCAGCGCTGGGGC
>NW_009918236.1:481-1207 GCF_000696875.1 Nestor notabilis | reverse complement strand
CCCTGGTGCTTCAGCTGGGCTGGGATGTCTTCCCCTCGGCAGCTTCTGGGAAAGAGGATCCGGAGCCTGATTATGAGACGAGCAGGACTTGAGAGGGTGTTTTCCTTGGCACTTACTCCGGCTGGTACAAAGTGCTGCCGTTCTCTGACTCCTGCATTTCCCTGCCGTGATGGTCCACCCCACCCCATGTGTAACACACGTGTGCACACACATGCACACGGATGTACTCACATGTTTTCGGAAGAGGTCCGCGTGGGGTCCCAGCTGAGGATCCGACTCCCGGATGAACTGCATCACCTCCTCCACCGTCCAGGACGAGGGGTCGCGGCCGCTCAGCCGGGACACGTCTCTTGGTCCCAGGTATCTCTCTGAACCTGGGGAGCGGGGAGACAGAGGCCGTCACTCGGGGGTCCTGCAGCACCGCTCCGGCCGTGCCTCACCCTCCAGCTACCCCTGGGGCTCCTCTCTCGAAGCGATGGCAGAAACAAGCCAAGGGCACATCCCTGCAGCTCAGCTCTAGTGCTGGAGCCTTATTCTCTCTCTTTAGGCCTTGCTTTTCGGGCCAGCCTTCTACACTGAGCCCCTTGCCTTGCTCTAAACCCCACTTTCCCTTTGCCCCCCTTCAGCTGGGTTTGCTCCTGCCATTCCCACTCCTCCTTCCCATCTGCTGATGGTTCCCACTGCCACAGGGAACAATCCTCCATTCCCACGTCTCCCCCCAGGCAC
>NW_009918236.1:0-285 GCF_000696875.1 Nestor notabilis | reverse complement strand
GGGGGCCAGCCGACAGATCGGGGCAGCAGCAGCCTGAGCTTTTTAGAGGCTTTTACTGATGCTGTGCACAGAAATAACAGCTTCTTTTGCCAGCGCCTGGCTTCGACACGCACTGAGCTGCAGAGCCCTCCTGCCCCCCCTCCTCTGGACAAACAAGCGCCATGCATCCGCCGCAGCTCCCGGCCTCACCCGGCAGCTCTCCCTGCCCATTCCCAAGCCATCCTCACCGGCTCAGACACCAACTTAGTGCTTTGCCCCTGCTTGTAAGTTCAGCTCCTGCCTGCG
>NW_009918235.1:40485-49296 GCF_000696875.1 Nestor notabilis | reverse complement strand
AACTCAGGGTTTCCGTTTTATTTTTGAATCTTGCCATGTCAATATAATAAGAAACTTCACCCATGCTGCTTTCTAATTTTATCTCGTGGTGGCCTTGCAGTGCCCAACAGTCCCAGCCCAAGATTGTGGCATCAGCACATTCCAGCAGCTCGGAGTCAGGGAGCGCCAGTGACTCAGACAGCTCTTCAGACTCAGAGGCAAGCGACAGTGAAGCCAAGGAGCCTTCAAGAGCATCAGCGCCTGAGGTGAATGCAGAGAAAATGCAGAGGCTGCTTAACACAGCTTCTTGCCTCATCCTCCCTGCTGTCTGAATGCAGTCAGGACAGGAGATCTGAAATACTGTCATGGTTCAGGTGTCCCTATGACATCTATGCTGCATCAGCAGACTTTTCCTGCCTTATGCTCCAGAGTTTGTCAGTTAACCCTTAGTAACATTGTAATTAGAGTTTTACCTGCTTAACCTTGAAGTGTTTTCTAGCACTCCTTGCGGAATTTGTGACTTCACTGGCAAAACATAAGGAAGGTGCAGATAAGCAGCACAGTTTGTCTGGGGTGTTTGGGACCCACCTCTGCTCACGCAGCTTTTCTGGGTGCCAAAGCTATGGACTGCTTCAGGATAAGACCAGTTTCCTGATAGGTTAAGAAGAGACACTCTCTCACTGCAGCTCCTATGCATAAGTAACAGATTCAGCTTCTCCCAGATTGCAGCTGAAGTGATCAGACCTGCAGGAAAGGCTGGAATGTGCTTAGACTTGCTTCTGTTGGATTTGGCTCAGATAGTGCTGCACTGGCATTTCTGAGGCTTTCATTGGGAAAAGTAGACAAACAGAATGTGGTGCCTTAAAGTTTCATAATTGAGACCATGCATTTTCTAAAGATGTGCTGCAGAAGTGCTCGTGTCACATGGTTTCAAACAGTTCCTCCAGCTTGCAAAACATTCTCAGGCCAGTGGGAAGAGAAGTGCATGGATATATCCTATGGACCACAGCTAATGTAAACCAGTGTGCTGACAGTTTTGAGGTACTCACAAAGCCCAGAAAACCCATAATTTATTTCTTCCCCTATTCCCCAGCCCTAGCTTTCCTTTCTTTGACCTTAGAAGCACATAAACAGGGAAAATTGTATGTGCAGAAAAGAGGCTTTGAAAATGAGTATCTTTTTCATCTTGCATTTATGCACTTTACCATCCAGATGTTCAGTTACAGACTTTGTCCTTTGCAATGTTGGTGTCTTTGGAAGGAAACAGATGTTACGCTTCTCTTCTTTTACCAAATCCTGCCTGGTTTGTCCTGAGAATACTACATTGTAAGACCCTTCTCACTCTAGTGAAGTTATTTGCCACTGTTTGCCGATGATCAGCTATTTGCCACTGATCATTTATCCTTTTTTTTATACAGCAGACTGTTCATCCATGGTTCTCGAGGAGCAAGTTAGTGCACATGGCCTATTTGTTTATAGCTAGTTCTTCCCATGCAAAAGCACAGACTTTGACCTGTAGGCAATAGTTCCTCCTTCTTTTTAAACAGAAAAACAAGTCTCTTGCTATCTTTTGTGTTTGGAAAACCTAAGGAAAACCCCTAAATCCATGGGAAAACAAGCTGGTTTTTAAACCAGTTTTCTAGATAGATTCACTCAAACAAAGTTGCGGACATGTCTTGTTTATCCACATGTTCTACAGCGAGTTGAATCTGGATAGAGAAGAAAGTCACAGTGGAAGGAACCCAGGAGTCTTGGAAAACCTTTCATGTACTAGACTTTCTCTTTTTGGAGAAGAATTGTGGTGGTTCTTGGAAGCAGAGTTGTGACTGAGGAGAATGGATGTGGGCAAGAGCATATTTGTGCTCTGGTGTCCAGACAATGAGCTATGTATTTGAGTGATACTGACGCACACATGGTATTTTCAGAATGGGTCCCAGAGAATTGTGTCTGATTTAAAGCTTCTGTTGTCTGTTTTAGGGTTAGTTTGGTTTTATTGTAGTATGTCAGACTACTGTTAGATTAGGCAGGGCTTGTAGCAATTACCTGTTATCTGACTGGCTTGGGAGGCCTTCAGGCCTCGGTCATTGCTTATGCCTTGCTTGACCTGGAGGGAAGTGAGTGTTGGGTTGTGTAGGCAGGGGACTCGGAAGAGCCTGGACTTGATGTGCTATACAGTTCTGGTAAATGGTTTTCTCATGGTTAAACCACAGGAGCCTGACAGCGTATCTGTCAGACTTCAGC
The DNA here is from genome assembly GCF_000696875.1 of Nestor notabilis. Classification (NCBI taxonomy): domain Eukaryota; kingdom Metazoa; phylum Chordata; class Aves; order Psittaciformes; family Psittacidae; genus Nestor; species Nestor notabilis. The sequence continues at coordinate 47,076 of NW_009918235.1, read as the reverse complement.
GAGACGTGATAGCTGGCACAGCTCCTTGTCAGTTTGAAAGCAGTGCTATGTGCAGAAAAGTTTGCAAAAGTGTTGTGAGGACAGCACCTAATCATTTTTTATATATGTTGTCTCATTGTGCAGCAGTGTTGGTTAGTGGCAAATCAAGATGAAGCTTTCATGTAGACTGGTCTTTTGCTGAGTGACAGGTAGGGCTAGCAGTGATCCAGGAGTGCTGTGCAACACATTTGACTGATCCTGTGCAAAAATGGGGTCTGTGTTTCTGAAGTAGATGTTGATGTGCACATGCTAGAGCATCCCCATTGTCTCGTGATCTCTCACTTTCAAGCTCTTTTAAACTGCTAAAGAGGAATTTTACTGGGTTTTGGTAAGCTGTGCTAGAATGGAAATAGCCCATAAAGACCTCAGTCTTGCATCTGTCCTTTCTCTTTTTGTCTGCAGCCTGACCCACCAACTTCTAGTAAATGGCAGCTTGACAATTGGCTAACCAAGGTGAACCCACCAGCAGTGCCAACAGAGAGTCTCCATGAAATTGCCCACGGGGATAGACATGAGAAGAGCAAGGAGCAGGGAATCAGCAGCAGTTCCTCCCACCAGCATGCTAAGCCAAGGGAGCCCAATGACAAGAGCTCAGGCCAAGTGGCCAAGGCTCCTCAGGATACTTGTCTTCCAACCAAACACAACTGGCAGAAGTCTTCCATGTGCGCTGAGGAAACCTCGCTCGGGCAGACTGTGGATACCAAAAAGCCCAGCAAGGCCCCGATGCATGAGGAGCCCAAGGGAGGCCTGAAGGTGAAGAGTGACCCTGATCCTTTCAAGGTCAGAGACCAGTCTTCCAAAGACAAGCCAAAAGCCAAACCAAAAGAGAAGCCAAAATCCAGTGACAAAAAAGACCCGAAGCCAGCACTGCAACAGGACCACAAGAACAAAAAGCACAATACCTCTCACACGGCCACCGCCAAACACATCTTAGACCCCAAGCTCAGGAGAGACATTTTGCCTGGCAGTACCCAGGAGCATGTTGCTTTCAACCCTCCTCCTCCAAGCCAGGACACAACCCCCACCAGCACTAGTAGCCACAAGCCTGCCATCGTGGCTAAAAAGGATTCTGACAAGGAGAAACTTCCCTTGCCTATCAAGGAGAAGTCACTCTCACCAGTGAAGGACTCCCCTGACCTTGTAGTGAAAATAAAGCTCCCATTCCTGTCAAGAGTCCCCCAGCCCCCTGGGGAAGGCAGTCAGCAGAAGACAGCAGAGGCTAAGGAAGTCTCTGGTGCAAGGAAGCAGGACTTGGAGAGGAAAATCACGGACATTCCCAACAAATCCCTTCAAAAGAAGAAGGTGAGTGGTGGAGGTTGGTTTGTACAATGGCCAAGGTGGTGGTGTTTGAAACACCCATGTGGAGAGTTCATGTCCGCTTTATAGGTTGGGAGTGGAGCCATTATGCTTCTTCCTGCAAAAGTGTTATCAAACTACTAAAGGGAATGTGAATTAAAACTGCAGTGATCTTTCTTGTTAGTCACTAATCCCCTGCTGAGCAAATGAAAATCCCTGTAAGCTAACAAATGCTTTGGTGTTTTAGAACTTTTTTTTTTCCTGTGTTTTCTTGGAAGACTAGTTTTCACAGGCAGCCAAACTCCAGCTCTCCTGTGTTGGAGGAGCTTTTGGCAGCAGGCTGTGTCAGCATGTGACTGGCCAGCCTTCCTGGTAGCATTTTTGGGTTTCTCCAGCAGAGCTTTTTAGGGCTGTAGTACCCCTTCTCCCTGCAACCCATTTAAAAGCAGCACAGTATCTGAAGTGCCTCCTGGACTCTACAGTCATTTGTGCTATGCAATTAATGTCTTGTGGGGGAGCACCTTGCCTGCAGTTTGTGGGGGTGCCCAGAAGAACTAACCCAGCCATCCCAGTCTGTGGTCTACAGTTTTGTCCATGTGTGCACCTTCTGCTGCCAAGTAACCTCAGTCTGAGTAGCATAGCCTTTTCCTGTGTGGAGTAGTTCATTTCTACAAACAGTTGTGATTGCTTGCTTACACAAAGAGGAATGAATTCTGCAGGTGTGAACTGCGTTGTTACTTAGGGGTGATGGCAGAAGCTCCATGCCTTTTACATTTCCTTAAATGCAGACCTTTAACTGTGAACCAGGTTCACTGGTAGTAACAACTATCCGTAAACCCTACTTTGGATCTCAGTGGTTGGATAAATACATAGAAAGTTTCTTTGGCTTTCCCTGGAGCTGCTGTGGTTCTAGGCAGTAATGCTAAGGCTTAAAAGATGCATGTGTCCAATTAAGTGGCTTTCCAGAGACACCTTTGCAGAGTCCTTCAGCTGTAACAGTTGCTTTCCTTTGAATTAAAGGCAGCTCTGTATTTAGGTGAGATAGTAATTGCTCACAATTGGTTTTTGGAAAGCTATCTCCCAAAGGAGACTGTGAATAAGCTTCCAGCCAGCTGCACAGAAAGTTGGCTGCAAGCCTTATAGTGGATGGGTATTCATTGTGGATATTTCTGTGCCTTGGTGGTCCTCACCAAGCAGGTAGCTTAGCATGTGTGGGTGAATAAGCCTGGTTCCCATGTGGGTTTAATTTAGTCTTGTCATTTTCTGAAGTTCCCATAGTTGTAGGGGAGAATTGAGAAGGGCAGGGAAATGGTGAAGAAATTAGAGAGATCACGGCAGTCCCCCTCATGCAGAGCAGTGGGAGGAAAGAAAACAGGCAGTAAATCTGATGCTTCTCCTGTTGCCTCATAAGACCCAACGGAGGAGCTATTTTATCTTAAACATGTCCTGCCTTGCAGTCGGAGTGTCTGATTGCAGGAAAACCCACCTCAGAGCCTCACTATCTGTATTATGTCAGCATGCATCAGTGTCCTTGGAGGCTCATCACAGCCAGCTAGGTCAGTACAGCTGTCAGACATCTTTTGCAGCAGTGTGGAGCTCAACCTGAGAGACAGTTTAAGGTCATGATCTGGAGCCTTGCCCTGAGCACACTGCCAAAGTGCTTAGTGCTGCACACAACCCACTGAGCTCTGTCGTAGTGACGTAAACCTGGATGTACTCTTGGGAGGGACACAAAGTCCTAGAATGCTTTTGGCTGCTGACAGCCAATGGGTAATGCTGACTGATTAAGTGCAGTTTCTTTTACATTTTCTTGGTTTGTAGCACATTATTCTGAAGGTTTTTGTTCATATGAGCTGATGATTTTTCACACCTTGTATTGTACTTTTCCATCTACGGAGTGTAATTGAAAAGTATTATTTATTACCTCTCTACCTTAATGGTTCCTGTTCTGGGAGACAATGACAGCAATTTTAACTGGCTCTTAAAATTTTATCTGTATCATATTTTTGTTAATAAACCCCAAAACCCCTGCACATCTGAATGCAGTGTTTTGCTTCCCTTTGATAAGGCATATCAAAACCCACAATCGTTTGCAGTTCATGACTTTTATCAGGAGGAATCTGAATACATTGCTGTATAATTCATACCAAGTAGGAGAAAAAAAGCCCATCCAGAACAGATGCAGTGCTTATTTTCAGCAATTGAAGTGCCTTAATTTTGATTACTGGTAGCAACAAGAGGTTTAGCAGTTCCATCCCTGCCACTACAAAATATCCAAGCAGAAGTAGATAAAATGTCGTTTTAGGATACTGGTCAGTGAGCCTGAAATCTGTATCTGCTGTGATTACCACTTTTCTTTTCAATATCATTTCATTATTTTTAACAAGAGGTTGATCAACCTTAGCTGTGTTGGTTTATACTTTACGTGAACTTTAAAAAACTGAGTGATTTGGTTTTCTTTCTTCCTGTTAGAGGAAAGCAGAGGAGGAGGAGATGAATAGGAAGAAAATGAAATCAGAGAAAGAAACAAAATCATTGAAATCTTCAGCTAAGAAAGACTCCAATAAACTGAAGTGAGTATACAGTGGTGGGATGGCAAAAAGATGCATATAAGTGAGTCTTTCTTTAAAAAGGAACTGTATCTTCTGTCCTTACACATTTGCTTATAATATAGTGTGCCTTCTGAAAAGGAGGACTTGGTCTAGACAGCCATTAATGGTCCCTTCTAAACCAAACTATTCTGTGATTCTATTCTGTGATATTTGAACTCTCAGTTCATTATTTCTGCATTCGTGAGAAACCAAACTAGCCTTAAAATAATTTTAAAAAGGGAATTGGACTAGATGATCTTTAAAAGTCCCTTCCAAATAATTCTGTGATTCCATGAACTTCTTTTTCATTGCCCCGTCTTCCTCATTCTGGCTTCTGCTGTCATATTTATTTTGGGGAGGATTATGCTCTTATTGCATGGAAAGCAGCAGAAAGCTTTTTGTCAGATTCATGGTACTTCATGTGCATTTAGAGCTTTCAGTCTTGGTAAGTTGAGAAGGTGATGTGAACGCATTTTGCATGTGGAGCAACTGAGATGCAGGCAAATTGAGTTGGTTGCTCAGACTTCTGCTGCAAATAGTGAAATAGCTGAAAAGTGTGGTCTGCAGTCATGGCTTTTGTTCCTGTGGCTGAGCAATCATGTCCACAGCAGATAGAGAGTTCTGTCAGCCTCTTGGGAAAAGATATTGTCCTAAGTGTAACTCTTGCATCCATAAATTTTGACTTGGTGATCCTCGCTGTTTTATTAATTGGACAGTACCTAAGAAAGAAATCAGTTGGGTGTTAATGCTGATGCTGTCTGCTCCCTCAGCTGCTTGTGCTGTCACTGGTTATAGGCTTTGAATAGGACTTACAGCTGGCTGCTGGTGCACACGGTGTCTGTGCTAGCTGGAACTGTCTTCCCGCAGCTGAGAACACAGAGGTGAATGTGATGGGTACTGCAGAGCTGTTTTCTCACTTTGCTGCCATGTGAGGCTGCTGCACCAGGGCTGCTGAACCAGGATGCTCCAGGAGCATATCTAACCAAACCAAGATGCTGCAGTGCCAATAGGCTTTTCACTGTGACAGGCCCAAATTTGTATAGGGATGAAATGTGCAAAGCCCACTGCAGAAAACAGATTTGTATGTACAGGCAGGTAGAGAGCATTTCCCTTCTTCACTACAATCATCCTCTTGTTTTTGTCTTTTTGTGTATGTGACTTAACAGACATACAGATGTGTCTTTTGAATCATGACTCTGTCTGGAATTTCAGGTGGCCTTTATGGCCAGGAATTTCTCCTTTATTCCAGCATAGCATCTGCAATGCTTCTAATAGACGTACTGCAGTTTCCCCATAATTTGCATAATATGTACTGCCAGCATTTTGGCTATATCTGTGCTAGAGCAAATGTTTCCAGGAGCATGTCTTCAAATGGGAGGCTCGTGCATCAGTCGTGGGCTACTGCATTCAATTCCTGCTTGCTTGTGGCTTGAATTTGAGGCATTGAGTTGGATTAGTATGTAGTGTTGATGTTTGTGGCCTGAAAATATGAGTAAACTGATTTTCTGCAGAGAAAACACAGACATACTCTTAAAGCACTGAAATGTTGGGGTGACATTTAGTTGGGCAATATTTCATCTGTGGTAATAATGGAAGGACTTTGACTCTGGGGTTCATTCCTCCTTTTTTCTTAGTGAAAACAAACCCCATGTTCTTGCTTTTGAAGTGAAAGGAGAAGATGCGTTTTGGGTGAGAGAGGGTGCTTCATCAGGTCAGAGGGTGCTGCTGTGCTCTGTGTAAAAGTAATCCTTTCTGGAGCTGTACCAAGGAAGTGAAGCTAGGGAGCATGTGTGCAGTGAGTAGGGACTGTACCATGGGAAAAGTGGGTTGTGGAACAGGGGAGAGGACTGTCCCATGCACAGCAGAATGAAGCCAAACGTGCAACATTACACTTCAGTCTTTTTACTGGGTTTAGCTTAATTTCCTCCTTCTGATGTTGCAGTCCATGAGTTGGAATGCACTGCTCAGTGTTTTTGTGGAAACTTTGAGAAGTTGAGTAAAAATGATGTAAATGAGCAGTAGTAAAACAAGGTTTCAAGTTACTTGTTGCTGCTTAAGGCTGCCGGAGTTCCCTTGTATTCCTAACTTCAGATGATCAGAAATCTGATATGCCACTGTATTATTAAATGTGATAGTCCCTGCCGTTTAAAGTCTCTCTCACTTGAACCCTCTCAATTTTGTAAGTGTTGTCTGGTTGAGCTGGCAAGTCTTAAAGGAGCAACTCAGTTTAATTCTGTCAAAGTATGTACAGGATCAAGTGTCAGGGTGAGTATCTCTAATCATAGAAGATACGTTCTAGAATAATGGGGAAAGAGAGGCAGTGCTGCAGTTTATTTGCCTTGTTGGGTTATTTGTCCCAGGGAATTGTCTCTCCCTCTTTAAGTGAAAAGGGGCTGTGTTGGAGGGATGCCTTTTTTGCAACATCCTGATATACTGGTTACAAGTTTTTATTCCAAGGACAACTCCTGAGGCTTAATTCTACTTGAAATGCAACTTGCTTGTATGTTGTTAGCAGCTGAAGATGTGGTATCTAATGCACAGTGAAGTACCTGAAGTTTCATTTTGCTTTGTTGGATTCTTAGTGACATCTTCACTTCCAGAGAGATTTAAACATAATTGGTACATGATGTAATTAAGTTTTTTAAAAATCACATTATATGTGCAC